>NW_010139347.1:32289-105387 GCF_000699245.1 Pterocles gutturalis | reverse complement strand
TATCTACACATTAGCTGCTGAAACCAGTTGTAAAGCTTATTTGAGCACCAGAGAGAGTGACAGTCTTTCTGTAAGTCTGGGCTTGAGCTCTTCTTGATGACTCGACTAGTCCTCCTGAGCTCCCCATTTAGTTCCCTCTTTGACAGAAGGGAAGCTCTAGTCCTACATGTTAATAGAGCAATTGGAGAAATTACACTAGGATCTGTGGGTGAGGAAACTGCTTTAGTGCTGGCAACAATTGCTTACTCAGCAGCGCATGCAGTCAATGCATTTTACTAATTGTCTATTTATTTCTGCACTCTTTGGCTGTTGAGGCTTTGTCATGAGGCAGGCCAGATGGCAGAGGCATTGACACCTGTAATTAAGAGACAAATAAATGCTGCAGTATCATGGCTTTCCATCCACCCCCAGCTTTTTTTTTTAAATCTTGTTGGCTGTGTTTATGGGCTCTGCAGTGACACTGAGCTGTATTTTGAATGCTGAATTTCCTAAAAGAACACATAACTTTTGTAACATGGCTCCTAGGAATTGAGTTTAAATTCCTAATTTAGCTGATGACAGACTTGGGAAGGTCTCTTCTGAGATTCCCTTCTTGCACATAAAGAAGAAAATGTATTTAATGTAACCAACCATACAGCAATGTTTAAACAGCAGAGCTTAAAGGCAGTCAGTGATGAAATTCTGTACACACAGCCCCAGCTGATGTGTAACACCAAAGAATCAATTACCAGATTCAATTTGCTACCAGATTTCTTATTCCTTTTCCGGTAAATTGCAAATATCTCATGAGGCATTTTTCTCTATTTTGTTTAGTTTTCCTAGAAAGCAGGGAATTACATTGCCTCTGTCACAAACCATAAGTATTCATGTTTCGATTCACAATATGGGTGAAAAAAACACACTACCACTATTTCTAGTCACCTCCTGATGAAAAAAAAAAAGAAAGGCTTTTTCCAATCAAGTATAACTTTGTGAAACTGACTGATAGGACTGAGAAAAGAATTTGTAAGATCAAGGGAGAAAATATTCACAGACCTTAAGTATATTTATTTTGGATCGAAAAGCCTGAATATACACATTGCCTTTTGAGTTCTGAAGTCTGTAACTAAGAACCTGCTATAGCACCATCACATTAAAACACCTAAGCCGTTTACATTAGTATGCAAACTGTTTATTCAACTGAATGTACTACATATAGGATGTTTATATACCTCACTCTGTTTATATAGGTCATTATTTGGTTTAAGCAGAGAAGAACCAGTTAAAGCTTACATGAGACAGTGGGTTGACAGTCTGGGTTTTCTTTTCCCTTTAAATCTTCCTTAAATAGGTGTTCCTATAGCCTCCATAGATGACTTATAGCAGTAAATGCACAAAGAAATTTTTTTTCCTGTCATGACTACAGGAACCTATATACATCCTAGAAGCAGGATTTTACTTTCCTCAAGTATCTCTGGCTTAGTGTGGTAATGCTGTGTCAGTCCAACCTATGCCTTTGGCTGGTGCCAACTTTTCATTTCTCTTTCACTTAGGCTGCTCATCCATGACATGAAAACTCCTATCATACTGAACTCTATTATCCAAATGAGATGGGGCAGGGAGAGAAACCTTAGTTTCTCCTTTTGTATGTGCAGCTTGTAGGCAGTAATGCGGACACAATGAACTTATTGGAGTTGGGAGTAATGGTGTGAGATTGCTCACACCATTACTTTAGACGGAAATTGAGTCTGTGCTGTCTGCACTGAAGTCTTCTTGAGGCTCTCTTTTCTGCTTTATTTTAATTCTCTTTGCCTCAAGGATAATGAATATGAAACTTTGCAAAGAAGACCTTCACAGCCAACAGTCGTTCCTAAGCACCAGTTAATATAACACTGGGATTTTTGCCTCTGAGAAAGTTGTTTATTTATTTGCATTATTTTTCTAGTATACCAATTACGAGCTACCCTGTCTACCCTAACCCTCTGGAGCAATCATTTTAAAGCTGAAACCTAGTAGCAGGAGCTTTCATTTAATCAAATTTTCATTGTTCATGCATTACAAATTAAGAGCTTGATTCTCTTCTGCTCACTTATTATACATTGTAACTCCAGGCTTTTCTTTGTTAGTGAGCTTTGGAGTTAATTTCAGCTCTGATCACTGGCAGTCGGAACTTTTTGCTGGTACCATTTTATTATCATCACTAGTTCATTTGTGTTATGATGCCACCTGGGAAACCAGACCCCATTACACCAGGTGCTGTGCTAACACAGGCCAAAGGGGTGGTCCCAGGCCTTATCACCTTAAAATGGTGCAGCATGTTTCTTCAAAACCAACGATAAAATAGTGTCCCTACTAGATAATAATATTGTATTAAGTAGTTTTAGTGTCTATGAGAACATAGTCATAGATGAGGATTCCATTGCTGTAAGAAAGAATCAAGCACACAGTAGAACCACAATTAAAGTACAATAACCATGAAGTTGTTATCAGGCTGTGGCTTAGATTCAGAAAATATGCACAGATACAAGAGGTAAGTATCTGATGAGGCAGAGATAAATACGTGTAAAAATAATTATTTATCTAATATCCACAAATAGGTATTGTCTTGATGCAAAATGCAGCTGACCAACCTGCTTAGGAAAACAGGTCTTGCTCCTTGACAAACACATTACCCAGCTCAGCTCCTCATACTCACAGCATTGTGTGTCCCAAGCCAGGAAATGAATTGCGTCAGGAGGCCAAAATGACCACAACCCCATCACTTTCAAAATCAGATCTGTGATTCACCTTGACTTAGCATTGGTTGAGCACATCCTTTTTGAGTCACACCCACTTACAGATGAAAAAAGCAGTCCAATAAACAACCTATAAATTATTCATTTTATCTCAGCTACAAGAAGAATATGAGCTATTACACCTACTCATATTTTTGAACGATATCCAGGGTAAGAAATGGGTGTGTTTGTGTGGTTGGGGGTGGGGGATGGCACAGAGGGGAAGGCATGTTAACATGCAAGGTTCACTTCAGATCCTAGAAAGAAAAGTAGCTCTTACAATTAGCATTTTGCCTTGGATGATATTTAAATGTTTTTTAATAAATTCTATTTGTTGTACATGATGGTGAACTGTTCATTTAAACAGATGCCTATTGTGAAGTTTTATTAAATGTGTCGCAAATCTTGAAGCATGAAAGTGAAATCTTGAACTGCTAGCATGTTTTGTCCCTTCATCATCTCCTTGAAATCCATTCTGAAGATGTATGTGGTTTAACAGATTGGAAATTCAGCTCAATTGAAGGAGATGAGGTGTAAAATCAATCTTTATCTTGCTTCGTGGAAGATACATTTACAGATACAGAAGTTTAAATATGCTGAACAGTCAGTGGTTTTGGATTAAGATGGCTGAGCTTTAAATTCTTTTACTGTTTTGCCTGAATTTGACATGACTCACGAATGTAGAGTTTGATTCAGATGGGGGGACACCTTCCCACACTTAAGATTAAGGATCCCTGGCTTGCATAAGAAGAAGACTGAAGCTGAGCACATACTATATTGAGTGTGATATCCATAACTTCCATCAAGAGCTCAATGACTTAAACGACCCAGGTCCTGAAATACTGAATTTCTCTTCTCCAGATTGCAGATAATGGCCCTTCTGGACTCGTACCATCTGCTGATCTGGATCACTTCTTTGGCCTTCACAGCACCAAGAGCAGAGAAGGGAGACGAAAGCACATAGAACATGTAGCACGAAGCAAGCAAAAAAAGAGAAGAAAAGCTCAGTACATACCAGCTGACATGGTATATTGGAAAGAAGAGTCCTGCTCTTGTTGGTATTTGGGTTTGTGAGATTTGTGATAGAAGAGCGCAATGTATTCAATGTAGGATTGTAAATTCAGGGCTATGTCCTTGTGAGAGTGGAAGCAAGCAGTCACAGAGGCACAGAAAAACGGCATAGCAGAGCAGTAACATAAGTGCTGCAGTGTTTAACTCCCAAACAAAGTGATCTATAAGAGTATTCATCTTGGCTGTGGTCCTCATCACAGGCAGACCAAAAGCAAAGGAGTACAGCACCTCGACAGCTCAAATCCCTTCATTGTCAACAGATGTGAGCACAGCTGCTCACACAACACCGGTGTTGAAACGAGCACTCAAGCATGGGCTGACATGTGTTTAGGGCAGAACAGGGCATAGCGAGTGTAGAAATCAAACTGGGGGTTGGGAGAACAACACTTTCTGCTCGCAGAAGGACTGATCATATGTTTAACAGGTTCAATCTGTTCTCGTCCTGATATAGTAGCATAACCACATGGCTTTGTTATCCTGGTGCAGCCTAGTCGAATGAAAGGGGTTTTTCAAATTAGAACCATATTCCAACAGTTGCCTGCAATCCATAGCTCCATATTCCTCTGTACTGTGATGCTTCAGGTCTGTATCCTCTCCGTGACACACAGTGTAGCTCAGGTTAGAGTCAGGGGAACACCAGGTTGCCGTGGCTGTCAGGGAGTCTCCCTCTGGTTTCCTTTTCCTCTCTCATGAGGGATTTGGATTTTTCCTTTTAGTCCAGCAATTGCTCCCTTGCAAGGTCTGGCTAAAAGAGTGGTTGTGCCCATTACTTGTTTGTAGCAGAAAAAGGAAAACAAAAACTTGTGGGGCTTTTTGCTCAAGGGTTAAAAGTTTTTAGGGTTTAAATGTACATAAAACTTTTTCCTGAGTCTTCCTTCTGTACTCATCCTTCTCCTGACATTTGCTTTTCTCCAGCCCTTACCCACAACTGCTCAGCTTTCCTCTCCTCCTTCCATATCCTCCCTCTTATTTCCAAGACATTTTCCAAAGCAAAGCTTCATGCAGGATCTTATATTCTGATAACTTCCTGGTCTCTAGTTTACTGGGAACTGCTTCATCTGGCTATGGATAGAAGTGCTTCACAAACAGAGGACAATTGCAATGCTCGTATGTAGTAATAATAACAGTGACTTTTTTGTCTATGTCACAGACGTTTGAAGACTTGAAAATGTATCACAAACATCCTTCACGAAAGGATGTCCCATGTTTTACAGTGCCCCCTTCCCACTTGGTAAGAACTTATGTTATTCTCTTTGCAGATGGCACAAAAAAGTTCAGGACAAATTTTTGAAATTTGAAAGCCTGACATTGTGTATCAAAATTCATGTTAAGGTATCAGAATAAATGGTCTTACTCTCGGCATGATTTAACTCCCTCATTCATAAATATCTGCATATTTAGGTGCTTGAATATGAAGCTGGACGTATAACTTGAAGCACTTAAATTTGACTTTGGTAGAGGGACTTTGTTCAAGGTGATATAACGATTAAGTGGCAGAATTGGAAACAGACCCAGGTCTTCTAGTTCCCACAACACAAAAAAATCACTGGCTCATGCTACTTCCTCCCAGGGTCAATCTATATTTAATGAGCGAATTGTATCATTCAAAGAAAAAATAAATGGTTCCAAAACTTAACATGCATAATTTAGTTTATGAAAAATTGACACTTTTCCTCAACAGAATATAAAATCTTGTCTGCACAAGTATTCAGCGGTGCTGTAAATGCTGTAAAAATTAAAAGCTAAGATGTGCTTGAATTTCAGAGGAAAATAATGTTGGGGTACATTTGATTGGGGTACTATTTTACTAGTACAAAATTTAGAGATGAATCTTCAGCTCAGTTAATTACAATGAGAGCTTGATCTGAGATAATTTCGGTACAATTTTCTCCCTACATTTTTCTATCCAAGCAATTCTTCTGAAGAAACCAAATTAATGATCAAAGTAAAAAAATAATTAAAACTTTAATTTTAAAATAAAAGTAGTCCATCTATGATATTTTGAATAAGAAAGTATTTTTGTAGTTTTTCTAATAGAATTCTTCTAAAAATATATAAAATTGCCTGATATTATCATCATATATTTAATTCAGCCTGTTGAAATTCATTCTACTATTTAAAATTATAGCAAAGAAATATTCATAAGATAGTAGTGAGGGAATGGCATAACTCAGGCTATAGACAATGTTGAATTTTTCACATGCAAGGATTTTCTTCTGAATCTGATTTTTTAAAATCAAAATAGGTCTTTCTGTGAATGCATAATATGAATGTTAAAAGAAAAGTTACTACTGTTTATTCTGAGATACATTGAACATTTCCTCCTAGCTCTTGAAAAATGATGTTACTGCCATTCTGCTACAATACTCCTTATGATTGATTAGGTTAACACATTTATTTCAGAAGTTCTTTGAATTTTCTAGCTTTGGCATGTTTAAAAAAAATCTGGAAAAATTACAAAACAATGGGTTCACCAGTATTCATAATGTCATGAAAATCACTTTCAACATCTTGAAATATCTGCTGATCTTTTCTCCTCTTTTAGTCATTCTCCTAAAACTCAATGTTATCACACCAGCTGAGCTTGAGAGAACAAAACAAGCTAGTAACAAAATGATGCCCAAACATTTACACTTCAAAGGAGCTTTGCAAAGAGCAAACTTCTCATACTTAATGCCACTGATTTATTACTCCTTAAGAAGTCATCTTATGCCCCAGTCCTTATTATTCATGGGCTTGTAAGGAAACCCAATATATTCAAAGTGGCTCCAGGTACATGAAGTAAATTGTAGCATCAAAGCTCTGAACTCATGAAATTGCTCTATGCACAAAGTCATTATCGTGTGTTTGCAGGGCAGAGATCTTTCTTTATGAGCATGGAGGACACTGTGATCTTGCCTTCGATTTCTCCAAAGGCATTGCTAAAATGCACCAATACACCATAGGATTAAGAGGATCAATTGTTTGTGTTAAGAGTTTGCAGGATCTGCAACAAAATGTGCCACTGAAAGAAAGTAGGAGATTAACAGAATCAGATAGTAGCAAATTCAAAAATCAATCTGTGAATTTAAAAATATTATGGGAATAACATTTTATCTATTCAAAAAAGTGTGAGAGAAGACCAAATAATGGAATATGAAATAACATCTTTAGGTTTTGGTCTGCCCAGAGTGCTACCAATGGGGAATTTTGCTCTTGATTTTAATGGGAGCAGGAGCAAGTTCTTTTAACTTTGGAAATTATCTGATCTAAATTGTGTTTGACAGTAGAATAAAGATCTTGAAGATATCTGACCCAATTATTTAATGCCTGTGGTGTTCCATTTACATGTCAAAGCACCTGGGATACCACAATTGAGTGCTCTGTGGGGAGGATCTTTCCTCGCTGGGGATAAACTCATGCTTTGCTCAAACTACCTTTCCCAGAAAGTGACGCGTAAGAGTCAGTTTAATATGACCTTTGTTTTTTAATCAGAAAGTAAGGGAAGATCTGTAGGAGCTCAAGTAAAAAAAAAGTCTATCTATGGAAAGGTAGTGCCAAACTAGCATGATGATGAAATAGAAAGGAAGAACATGCAAGAAGAACATCCATACATTTAATGTATTCAGTGTGCAACAGAAAGAAAGGTTTTGATATCAACGGAAAGACAATTACTATTTAAACATGTGAGAAAAAATCTTTGGGAGTTTCCATATGCCTTTCCAGTAGACACCTCTCAAAAGTTAACTGCTTTTCAAGTGTGTCATTGAAACCATACTTAAGAAACGATGAGACAAAATTATTTAAAATAGAAAGAGAGATTTCCATTTTAATAATTGTGTCTCATTATTTCCTGACTATGGATTCAGTGATGCTTTCAAGAATGTATTTAGCTTTAAGCACAACATTTAAGCTCATGTAAGTTAAACCCCTTTGACTTTCAAAAGGGCCTTCATGTAGTTTCTGTTGGTGAATTATTTTTTCTCTGCCTGGCTGGATGAGAGATTTCGAAACTCAATGTTACAGTCATGCTGGAAAGCTGACGATCAGAAGTAAGAGTTCTGATTCCTTGTTGCTTCACATCTTCTTCACATCCACTCATTAGCATTTGTAAGAGTCAAACACATGAAGATGTAAAATATAGTCCTCTGTTTACACTAGCGTGAGTAACTCGTGCACCATATTTGCATACGCTTAGGTAAAATTTAACATTAGATTCAAAATGCAAGGCACTAGAAAATCAGGATTTGGAACTGTAACATTTTCTGGGACAAAGAGATTTGGATGCAAATTAGTAAGATACTTTCATAAAAAATTCTCATACATAATGGGTTTTTAACAAGTCCTCAACTCCTTAATACAGTGGCTAGATGGGCAAAACACACTTCTGATGTCCACCACAGAGCAAAAAGCTGTTAATGAGCTAGTTCTAAATTTTGCCCCACAAATCAAAAGACAAGGAGTTTAGAAAAACATATATTCCAAACTCTTTCTGAACCTGAAAAATGTTCCAGGCAGTTCTGATCCTAGCTGTTAAACAAAAGCTCCTGCAGTGAAGTAATAGCAGGAAAATTCTTCAGTAATCAGAAAAAATCTTCAGTATTTCTTCGGTTTTTTTGCTTTAAAATTCTTATTTAACTTCAGCTGAGTTTTTAGCTTATAGAGAATTTCTTCTGACATTTACTGGTTATCTTTTGGAAGTCAAAGATACATATTTATCTCGGTATGTTTGCACTTTATGCAGGTACAGTGAGCTATAAAGATATTGAGAGACTGAGCTATAAAGATATAGGGGTAGATTCCCAGCTGATTTTGGTGCAACTACATTGATTTACATCTGCTGCGGATTTTTTCCCCCCCACAGGTTTTAGTTCTGAGTGCTTTGTAAAACCCTGCATATCATAAAACACTTGCAACACACTGTACATGAAAACATAATCTTTCTTATCAGAGGCAATAAAGATATCCATAGAATCTAATTGTTCTGCTTAAGATAAAGAAAAAATCCATTTGTAGCTCTACGATTAGCAGGAGGCTGTATCTTTGCTGCTCTTGTAGACCAGGTCGAATTGTCTATGGATGAGGCAGAATTCAAACGCAGCTTTTGCAGCCCCTTCAAAGAAGGCTGAGCGTGAGAAAGTGGAAACAGCTCCTTCCCTGCAGACCCAAGCAATGATCCCAGTGTTTGTAACTCTCACTTCAAGCGCAGATCTGCTGAGCTCTCAGGAAATCCCAACTGAGCCTTCTACAGAACACCTGCTCGGTGCTGGGGGAATTAACCTCGCAGCACGTAACGCTAACGCGGGGAGGTGGTGTGCCTGCCAGCTGGCAGCGCCACGCCGTGCTGGACTTGGCCAACTCATGGTGTCCACTCGCTCGCTGCGTGCTGCAGGCACTGTGCTCCCACACCTCAGATCCAAGCCCTGGCCTCTGCTGGCTGCAGCTAACAACAAGGTGTGCCAAAAGGGAGCTTCTCCCTTGGCCCAGCCAGCAGAAGCAGAGCTACAGGTGGCTCGGTGGGAAGTTGGGATTGCTGCTTTGGACATGCCAAGCACCTCCCAGAGGGGCCAAGCACCCTGATCAGAATGCCGCTCTCAGCGAGCAGCACGTCTGTCTGCCTTAGCAACAACACCAATCCAGAAAAATAACAATTCCACCTGAGGATGTCCTATACAAATGTTTAAACACCAACCTTGAAAATAATGTATATTAATAGAAAAAAAGCTGGAGTTACAGTTTGGTGGTGTTGTGATGGAACACATGTTTCTCCCTGTTTTCCCGAAAATGGAAAGATAAACGTACACAATTATTCCTGGCTGTTAAGAAAATGACAGATTTGTAGGTACTATAACAATCTGCTTTAGCAATGCCTTTCACAGTTACGGCATGATTCGAGCAAGAGACGGCAGGCCTGCCCTCACTACGAAGATGGCTGTATGGTGGATTGCTACAAATGGCTAGGTGCCTTCTGATGTCTTATTAATGTGCTAGTGCAAGGAGAAAACACAGAACAGACAAAAGAGCTGAGTCTGTTCCCTTTCATGAGAAACATGGGAAACCACCAGGCAGAAAACAAAGGACACCTCGAGCTCCCTCCCTTTAAAATATTTCCCAATTAAAATGTTAAGCAAATACCATTGGGCTCAGTCTGTTTACACAAGGCTGGTCTTGTCAAAGAATAAATGCTGGCAGGGCAGGCAAGAAAATGCCAAACTCTCTCATCTTCTGTATACCTGTAAAAAACTGCATAATTAATAGAACAGCAACTTTAGAGAGGCCCCAAGGGCTAGAACCAAAAATCACTTTGACCCCTCACTGCCATGCCTACCTCCAGAAGCCAGAATCTCCAATTTCCTTGACAGTTGCTCCTTAATCCTGCAGTGCCTAAATAGCCTAATGGCCCCATTTTCACCAGTTACACTCCCCTAGTTCTTCAATGAATGCTGCTGTGCCATGCTCAGCCCCCAGCTGTCCACGGCCCAAGCAGTGGGGTCGCCTTCCCATGCCTACCAGGCAGGTGGCACCAGGGTCTGTCCGTGCCAAAGCTCTCCAGAGCCAACCCTCGCCCGAAACACCAGCAGCACAGCAGCAGCAGTTGGTGCCCTCCTTTCCCCAGCTCTGTGCGTGATCACACGGGTGTGGTGGATGCTGCAGACACATTTTCCCATCCTGGTGGAAGGGCAACAGGTTTTGCCCAACTCAGGAGCTCAGCCCAAGTCCTGGCTTTGCTTGATTTCTCCAGGCACACTGGGCCTCCTGGACATCACCGGGAAATGAATTGCAGCCTCCAGTCTCATGGCCAAAAAATTGGTTTTAGGAATATAGAGGAAACAGAGGCTTAAAGGGACCACGATGCTGAGGCAGAAATGAGGTCCAGCAGGAACAAAGGAGAATAACACAGTGATGTTTATTTGAGAGAACCACACATTATAGCAGGTGAACAATCCTGGGGCATTTCAAAGGAATTTTTTTGCTGGGTTCTACACTAATCATTAATAAATATATCAGTCAGGTATATCTCCATATAAGTGAATTCTATGTGCAGATGGCCATCCACCAACACTTGATAGTTAAAAAATATCATTATAAACTAATAATAGTTGGAGGGATTTCTTTAGATTTAATGTTGTGCTCTAACAACCCAGCGAATTAGAAATGCTGACAAACCTTAAAATTCTGGGGCTGGTAAGCACTTACAAAAGATAATCAGAATTTAAACACCTTGGATTCTGAATATTCATACAGCTCAGTAAATATTACACATTTATTAAAAACCTTTTGCCATCCTTCTCAGAGGCAGAGGACAGACAATGCCTGACTGGTTTAATCAGCTTCGCTACAAATAAATGGCTTCTTAAAAATGCAGAGTCAGTATCTCCTCTTAAGACATCGCTGGGTGACCTGACCTCTTTAAGCACAGTGTTTATTATAGTAAGTCTGGACTGGCCCAATAGCCTAACACTCTCCTTAGCCAATTAAACTGTGCGTATAATAGATTTCCCTTGAAGGCTCTGTGAAAGGCTGAGAATTGTAAGTGGAGATTTTAACAGAGCCTTTTAGCTGTACTCTGTGTCTCATTCCTGAATCTATTTTTTTTTTTTCCCCAAGATGTGTTCTCATGTCTTTCTCACTGTCTCAGGTACAAAAAGAATCTAATGACTGGGTAATATGCTCGTCTTGGCTGTTAAGCTAATTTCATTAATGTTAACGCTGGAAGTATTTGCTGTTGAAATATTTAAGGGAAAACACCAGGTGTTCTGGGATGTTTTACCAAATTTGGCATGCTTACATCAAAAAAATATGTATAAATATAATATTTTCCTCAGATGTCTAATTTCTGTATTTGATCTCAGCAATAAAACAAAAGTGATTGCCTGAAAGTCTCACTGTAAAATATATCAAAAAAGCTAAACAAAACCAAGAACTCAGTATTTTCTTTTAGTATCATGCTTCACTTTGGTGTAAAGCAGGATATTCACATCAAGGGAGCACTATCTTGTATCACAGGGTTAGATTTTCATATTTGACGGCCTCAACATCTGACAGCTTATATTTTTTAAGAAGTTTTAATTTTGTTTCTCTGGGTATGGTTAATGTGAATTCAATGGGATATTTTAGCAGTACACGCTGTAATAGCTTATTTAAAAACACTTGTCTGCAAGTCTAAAGGGAAACTGGTAGCTTACAAGTTTTACTGTTCATCAGTAAGGAAGATACTACTTTTTCAGACACATTATTAATTTCAGAAGATGAGTTCCTTTCTTTGCCAATGGGATTACCATTCTTCGCAATCACCAGAGTATTTTGATGGTCCAGTTCTCAATGTGACCTTGTAATCCTCCTTATTAATTTGTTCTTGCTTAATTTTATTTTACACCATTACCTTTACATCCACTTGCCTTAAACGTATCTTCTTCAGAGAATTACACTGGAATCTATGCTACTTAAATAACTTGGTTTCTTTAGAAATAATATCTACTAGATATTAAATCTGACAACAAATATTTGTTTGGGTTTTCTTTCAGATTTGTCTTGGCTTGTTAAAAAGCATCCCAGAATGAGTCAGAGGGAAGATCAGGGTAATTTAAAGTAATTTTCTTTTATTATGTCTGGTTCTTTTATGGGAAATCCTTTCTTTGGTGGGATCTGCAGCAGAGCATTTCTATTCTGATTAAAACATTAGCTTAGACTGGTCAGTTCAGACCTCAGTCCAAGATTTGAGATTAATCCTTGTTCAGTGAAAATAATAAAGCTGCTTACTGCATTTTTCAACTGCATATGTAGAAAAAAACTTAATGCAAAAGAAACACCTTTAATGAGTGCATAATTATTTTTAGTGATACCAGAGTATTGCTAATGCTTACATTTTTCTTCTTCCTATATTTAACTTGTACATAAATTTTATCTTTTCTTTTTAATGTACTTAATTTATTTTTTTAAATTTTATTTTAGTTTGGAAATCCTCGCTCATAAGATTGGTGTTCTGACCATCTTTATAGTGATGACTATGATGATATGAGCTATTTCTCTGTTTTTCTGAAGGTGAAGTTGTTTTTTCCATGACATCTTTTTTTAGAAGAACTGCTTAAGAAGCTCACCAAGAAAGGCAACTCTACAAGTAACATATAAAACTAGTTAAAATTCTTATTGCATCCATTTACAACAGCAGAGAAGAAAAGAGGAATAAAAACTGTATATCTTTCTTTTTGTAAAAAAAAGTTCTGGAACAAATGTAAGCACAAGGTAAAAATAGGTGCCATCTATTGTATCTATTATTTTTCCGTAATGAAAATCTGAAACACACTTTATTTGGAAAAAAGAACACTTTTCTAAAACACTTTACCCAAACCACAACCATTGGCTGACGTATCCTACATACATTTTATCTTTCAACAATTTTGAAAAATACTGGCACAGTACCTGCAAAATTTTTTTCACAGTTTTGAATATGAAGGTAGTATTTATGCTCAAATTAGCACCTGAATTATATCTGTTTCAAATAACACACCGTGAGCACCAAAACATACAACATTCAGAAAACAGACATACAACACAATTCCCAATACTAATAGATTGCTATACACTTTGATATGAGCTAGAATAAATATTGTCTAAACTTATAAGCCCTGACTTCCATGGAGCCCGGATATTACCCATAACTTTTAGTAAAATATTTTTTTCAGAGCTTTAAAGAATCCTGTTACAGAATGTACTTAAAAATTCTACAAAGAACAAGTATTAAATTTTTGCAGTCTTCCATGTATGGATATCCCAGCTATTTGGCTGTGCACACAACATGTCAAAATTGGGAGATCTGAGTCACTGAACCATTTGCTCTTCTGTTCCCAGGAGCCTTCGGAGCTTACCACATTACTGTGTTTACTTTTTTTTTTTTTTCATTTTTGTTAGTATATCAGCCCCCTAAGACTTTCTGAAGCCTCTTTTCCTTTAAAAACTTTTTGTTGAATTGATTTTTTATTTACTTTCTGATTTTTTTCATTTTTTGCAGATGGCTTGTATTTTCACATAGTGTTGTAAAGAACCAGGGGGTTGCATCTTACTCATTTGTTTTGTCCTCTAACAGCATGTGGCTTTCAAAACCTATGTAAAAAGGACACACTTGACCTACTTAATACATCTGAATAGGCAGATTATTGTAAACATCACTATTTCCAATCACTTCATGTTTTTCTTCTTAGCTTGAATTTGTTAATTCAAAAAAACCCATATTTTCCAAAACATGAGGACATTGTAGGGCAGGGTTTTGATTTATCTACTGATTTTGCTGTCAGTGTCATTGACAATAAATTAGTTAGATTTAAAATGATCAGTCTGCATGAAATATTTGCATACAATACATTATTACTGCTATTTGTCCTGTACCAGTCAAAAAGCATCCTGGAAAAATCAATGATTCCTGTGTGCACTGAAGATGTTACAGTCTGTACATAGGACTTGAATATCTAACACAACTGCACTATAAGATAAGGTAGGACAGGTCACACATTCATGCTGCACATAATCACATAGTCACTGCTTCGTATGCCCTAGCAACATAAGACTTACTCTTTTTTATTAGTGAAAATATTACTATCTCTATGCAATTATGTAGAAATTGGAATTCTGGAGCAATTTGAAAACAAAAAAGAGGGAAGGCTCACCAAGTGATGGTGTGAGAGCTCTCTCAGTCTAGGAGTCGAGTGGAAGAAATGATGGAAGCTTTTGTGAGAAGAGAAGGGGATTTGGAGATAAAAGCTGGAACCATTAGCAGAGCAGGGAAGCTTGTAATGAGTAAGTGTGAAAAGGAATTAGTTGAGAGCATAAGCAGAGACTGTGTGGCTTATAACCTTAAAAACAATCACAAGAAAAAATGAACATGAGATGAAACTAATAAGAGATTGAGTTAAGTGACTCAGAGACTATAAAAAAGGAGATGACATAGTCAGAGGACCAGGTAGGAAAGATCATCTTGATGACAACAGTCTGGTCTAATTGAAGAGACAGAAATTAATATTTAAAAAAAAATGTTTAGGTCTGTCACAATGAGACTATTTGTTCAGTTTAATTACAAGGTTCCTTACAGAAAGAAGATCTTCCTACAAACAACATGCAAAACAACAAAATACTTCTGTTTTCTTCCCTGCTACTTTTTTATATCCGTAAAATATCATGTTTCAGAAAGAACTACTTCCTTTCAGAGGAAGTAGGGGACTGAAAGTTGATATTGGCAGTTTCTAACAAATTATTTAATATAGCAGAGGTCTTAAAAATATAATTGTCAGCTTTTTTTATTTTATTTTTGATCAATTCAATCCAATCTGATATTTTCTATTTCCCAGAGTATCGAGTTGTTCTAGTCCTCAAAGACTTTTACACAATGCTGTTAAAAACAAATTGAGGTAAATATTTCTCATCTCTATCTGTAAAAACCAAGCCATGGAATTAACATCAGTGAAACAAACATTCCCAAGGACTAATTGTCCAAGTTCAAAACACCCTCCCTAATTCCTGGAAACTACAGAATTTTACATTCCCTGAAAGGACACATCTCCCACAGTGGCAGCCTCCGCCCCGAGATGGTCTTTCCATCTCAGCCTCCTCTCCCACCCTCAGCAAGATTCTCAGACTCCTGACAGCCCCCACCCCAGGTTTGGACTTTCGTCTTCCTCCTACTCCTGAGCCCTTGAAGTTCTTGCCAAGTCTGCAGCCCAGCCTAAGCCAGCAGGCTGGTTGGCACCTGCTGGGCCATGCTGTCTGCTTCTTTGCCTTTCAGTCATGGCTGTGTCCAGATTCTCCCTGACCACAAAGATTTGATTCCAATTCCAGGCTTTAATCTTGTCCTGAAGTAGTAGGAACCCCATTCTTTTTGGCTGGATAAGTAATTTCTCTTTGCCGCCTGGACCCAAATTATCTTTTCCATCAGTAAAATGGTTACCAATTCCCACGGTATTAGTGATGGGTGAAGTCATCACTATCATATCCTCATGAAAGGCAGGTTGTAAACCAATACAGAATAATAACACTGGGTACAATGTGTAGTTTACACTTATTGGAACCACTGTTTGCCTTTTGTATTTTTAGCTTACGGGTAAAACCACACCCTGTCCTCCCTCCCCCGCCCCTTGATGGGCAAACCCAACAGAAACTCTGCAAGTTGAAACTCATGGAGCTTCCTAGTCCCTCCATAATTATTTTTATCCCCAGTGCAAAGGATGATTCAGCTGTCAGTTCTCTGAAGAGAGACAGAGATAAAGAGAGAGACAGAGAAGAGTATGCTGAATTGCTGTTGAAAAGGGTCCTTTCCACGTGAAGTAAGAGTGGGTATTAGAGGACAAATGGCAAGTGGAAGCTGGAAGGGGGATGCTATGTGGAAAGCACTGAGAGAACAAGGGCACTTTGTTATCTGTGGCAGATCAGAGATAAACAGTGCCATGTAACCACTTAACCAATGCTAGGAGGAGGATGCACATGAGGAAGATAAAAGAAATCAGTGCTGTGTTGTTTATTTTTGGTTTCCCTCTTTACAAAGGCAGGAGGTGGTACTAATGGTACACACGGTTTACACTGAACATAAAGACAGTCTCTGCCTCAAATACTTCTGAGTAGAAGGAAATGGAAGAGGGTGAATCAGTAAGTAAGATGTAATGCAGTACAGGTCTGAGGAAGGCCGATGTGTCTTGGAACTGATGAGCTCTGCTTAGAAGAAAGCAGGACAATCTCCTTATTCTAGAGACTTCTGTTGAAGAGTGCGACAAATGGCAAAAACCTCCCCTCGAGACATCTGGGGCAGAAAAGAAATGCAAAGGACAAAACAAATTAAAAGCTTGACAGTGAACAAAGGAAAACAGCATTAGAGAAGATCTTGGGTTTGGTATAAAGAAAAGCCAAAACAACATGGGGTCTAGAGCATGAACGGTAGATACTGTACTCTAAGACGCCTAATCTCCCTGAGAGGGATTGTCACAAGTGACTAAGAAGCATTAGTCCTACTGACAGTTGGATGGGTGTTTCCGCTTTGGAAATGTAATACTGAGACTGAAAGGGAAACGTGGTGGAACTTTAATTATTTTATGAGATTTGAAATCCACTGCAACATTCCCACACTGCTCTCCAGTCCCACAGGCTCAACCGCTGCTGCTCACACTCCCGAGGATGCGTGCCACAGTGGGTGTCAAACTGGTGCCTCACGTGGACCCCCCCGTCTTAGTAACAGTTTCATACAACCAACAAATTTATATTTTGCACAAAGACGGGAAGAGGTACATCTGCTTGTTCTAATTTCTGTCTTTTTTCTTGATCAAGACAATTCCCAATGGCAAAGTTTACTTTGATCCAGGAATTAAGTACAGTGGACAGTACACACATAAATAAGGAGTTCAGGAGAAAACAGCAAACAGAGACCATTTAAAAAAAGAAAAAAAAATCTGGTTTAGTAAACTTGAAGATGTCTGTAAAAAGTCAATGTCTTGATCAGCTTATTACAGTTTATATACTAGGTGCAGTTTTCATACATGGTGTTAAAAGGCTATTTAGTTAGTCAAGGGTGGCCTTTGTGGAAATAACTTCTAACTTTGGGATCTGACTAATACGATTAGTTCCAGAAGGAAGGACAGTTTGTATGTAAATCTTCATTTGGATTATTTCTTGTTGTTCTTTTAATCTTGCAATGTGTCAGACAGTCCCTTGACTGCTATTAGATGTGGAGTGGCTTTCTGGCTTTACTTTATGCCAACTGGCCCTCTTCTTTGAGGACCATAAATTTTATTTGTGCTGTATATCTCAATAATGATTGATTTTGGCTACGAGCAAATTAATTTTTGGTTTCACAGTGAGGGTCTGATCTCCCGACACAGCATTCTCTGAAAAACGACATACTAATTCCTTGACAGGTTGCAAGCATCCCCCCCTGTGTTATGCCCCTGGTGTGGGAAACCATCTACTGAACTTGGGACATGCCTCTCTTTAAAAGACAGGCCATTCCCAGATGGCACGTTTGTGAGATACTGTAGAGATCTGGACCAAAATGTCACTGAATTAAAATGTATGTTTCATCAGTGGCCCTGGCCCAGATGAGCAAACCATTGTTTCTGAATGGTGTCAGCATGTCTGAGACATCACCAGTAGCAAACACATTGGATAGACTAGCCAGAAGATGGCCTCACATGAGCTCTATGACAGTAGTAGCCTTAGCTGACCTATTAGCTCTACATTACCAATGTAATTATCAGAATAACAATAGCAACTATCATGGAGCTCAGCACCAAAATACGAGTATGACCATGCATGTCTCCACACTGGTAGCAATAGGACTTGACAACACTGAACTTCTGTACCATGAATCTAGAATAACAATTTCCTATGAGACGTTGACTATTGTTTGAAGTGTGGAACACAGCAGAGTGGGAAAATACGGTAACAAGAATGCTCCCTTTCTGAGCCAGTGTCAGCTTGTCACACAGAAGATGAAAGTGGTTGTCCATATCCTGAAACTCATAGCCCACTGTTGGTCATCCCTTGTCTGGAGGAAAAGGGGCTTTGTGATTACATGAGAGGGACAGAAGACTAGTGATGGAAAAAGGAACAAATGGACCAGAGGTTGACAGTGACAGCCATTAGCAGCTTGACCATGTTCCCAGTATATGGGAGAATGTCCAAGACATACCAGGCATTGATAACCAGCATAGGATCCTGAGTGTCCCTGTGATGCAGAAAAGAGGTGAACTTGAGTCTACTGAGGCACAGTCTAACATGGCTGTAGGCCATGGCTGTCACCTCTGCTTGTTGAACCCTTGGTGTGACCTCTGCTGATCTTCCTGTGCCTCTCTCACCCAGTTTCATGCATACAAGCTCATCTAATTAAGCTGATGCAGCAGGACCAGCACGGATGCTGAAGGGCAGGGAAAGGTAGGTCACCCAGGTGGAGTCATTAGATGATTACAGTGCACAGAGGTCAGGCTTTAAGTGCCAACTGAAAGGGAGTGGTCAGGGGGACCTCAAGTGCTCTTTGGAGAGGTGGCAGGGCTGCTTCAGTAACATATCAGTGGGGACCACTCAGGGGACCCCAGTGAGGACGGGGATGGGGAGCTGCAGTAAGGTTGCCCTCACTGTGGGAACCTGCAGACACAGCCTTGCTGGGTAGGGTCATAGCACAGCCCTCACCAGCCCCAGAGCTGTATCAAAGAGCAGAAGATTCTGATTATGCAAGAATTAAGACCTACTTTCACAAGAGATGCTGAATCACAGCTTTTGCTTAGTGTCTGTAGTGGTAACATTGGTTAGCATGACCCCAGATGGCTCCCGTGTTCTGGGCATCTGAGCCATTCCTCTTCTTGTACTACTTAATGCATTTATCAATAAACTGTATTTTGAAAAATTCTGAGTAAACATAGAAAACTTCTTTTATATTTTCTCCATGTGTGTCCATATTCTGGGGAAACTAGTTCTGACAGAGAAATGCTTTAGGTAAAATTTTGCAGAAATTTCTCACTTATTCTCCAATTTTATTCATCAAAATTATACCTCTGTTCCATATACTTAAATTTTACATGCACTATATGTTTCACCAGAAAATTAGCGTATTATGATCTCTCTTTTACAGTTGTAACTAATAAGAGAGATGAACCAGTGAAAAGACTGAAGCTAAAACCAAACACAAACTAGAATGAATACCAGGCTAATGATGCACCTATTGGCTAAGGCAGAATGCTGCAGACAAATGACTGCATCAACAAAATCAAGCTATTTCTTCATCTATATTTTTAACTGCTGTTAATACTTTCAGTGTTCCTACAAATGACTGTGTCCAGAGGCTAGAAACATGAGACTTAAAAGGTTTCAATGTTCAGATTCACCTTCAGGTGCTCATCCACCCATGGTTACAGTCAGCTCTTAGCAAGGTGCAGAAGTTTCCCCTAGGCTGTTTAAGTGGATTTAAAATGGGCATCAACAGGGGATCCACAAAATCCAGCAAAGAAGGTGTTCCCTTAGCTAGTTTTCCTCCACAGCCAAGGAAGACTAAAGACTGTCTTGTAATCCACGTTGTGACATTGCTATTCTACTACTGATTTTTTTTTTTTTTGCTGTTTCCAGGCATATCCTTTTTTGTTGCTTTCCATTCTCCATGTTCCCTTGTCCTAATTTTCTTTCTCTTACTACAATATTTTATTTTGTTTTACATAGTGTGTCAAAAATTTGCTAGCAAGTACCACTAATACCATGAAATCAAAATGTCAGCAAATTAATTACTGTTATCAATGACATAGTTGTTTCAAGAGTCTAGGTGAAACTGGACAACCACACCTTAGTATTGGTTTCAGATTCAGAGTTTTTCTTATCTGAATGCCAAAATATAACTTTGAGAAATGAAAATAAATAGAGGTAAAGAAAATACTCACTGTAACTCTAGAGAGCATTTGATCGTTCATAATGTTACAGATTTACCACTGTCTCCTTTCTACATACACACATCTAAGGCTTCTTAAAGCTATATAACCTTTCCAAAGTTGCTGTCTACTCTGAATGGAATTGTGGTCTATTGCCTTTGGCTGCTGCAGGGAAACAGTTTTGCTTTTCTGGATGCAGGTAGAAACAAAATAGTGTATAGTGGCAACCAGATACTGGAAGAGATCCAGATGATCATTGATAGCTCATTGACCTGGAAGGCAAAATTAAGGAAGATACATCTGAAGAATGCATACTGGACCAATGTAGTAAATATACCTTTATGTTTTGCTGTGTCCAGGTACATCTGAACAGAGCGAATATCAGTGTGTATCAATAAAGGCTATCTCTTTCTAATGTGGAGATTGAACTGTAATAAACAAAGCAGAGCTTTCAAACCATGTCATCTCAGAACCACTCTTTTCACACTTGTTTTTTATATTTATTTATTTGCTTTTGTTGTGGTTTAGAAAAGGTCCTGCTAAATTTCAAGCTGAATGAAGCACGATCTACTACGTTGCACATAAGTAATAATTTCAATTTTTTTTCTTCATTAAAGGTAAATCTTGCAGTTGGCATCATTAAGCTGTTGACACATTCTGCTCTGGTGTAGTTACCTTTACGACTCTGCTTGTAGTGCTCCTTTTGCTTAGAATGGGAAATACCTCAAATAGTCTGGTAAATTTTACTACTGCAGGTGGGGAATGTCCAGTTTAATAGCCCCACTGTATTACTCTTTGTTATTCATATGCGCCAAAAAATACACAGGATATAGATGGAGCTGAGTTAACATTACTGGAATTTCCTGACTTTTTTAGTACTTGATCTTGCATCCTTAATATTGTCAGGGAACTGGCAGAGGTGGGAGGACTGGGATGGTATACTTCCATTTTGGCACTGAACAGGAGATGGGTAAATAGTTGGAGAACTAAATGTAATTTAATCTGACAGGCAATAGGATAGACATCCGTAATACAGTCACCCATTCACATGTACATGTGTACACATACTCTGACTCATTTGTTTCATCGTCAACAAAATGTGATTCAGAAATGTGGTTTAAGTGGCAAAAAATAGCATTTGAGAATCTGACAGAGGTCTGTGTTTGTCAATAATTTATATTTCATGCAGAAAGGAACATTTTATGATGCTGGTATATAGGGTGTAACCGTGTTCAGCAGACAAGATAGAGGTTTGAATTGGTTTCCACAGAAAAGAATAATCCTCCAATCGCACAACTGATACCTTGGCTTTATCTAATGAGACGGATACTATTGGGGCATTGACTGGTTCACAACTCTAAATTAAAGCTCCGAGATGTAATTAGGAGGCATTAGTTATATTGGTTTCCCTTTTGATAGGACACAGCTCTTCATGCAGATGTTAAAAAAATTTCACCCTGATGTGTTTTTTGACTCCGAGTGCCCAGAGGTGTACGACCAGGCAGGGGAGGCATGCCAGGGCAAGCTCGGTGACTCAAAGGAGAGGACTTGCAAAACACCAAGGGAACACAAGAAGGGAAAATATCTGGGCAGGAAGCTATAGTAATAGTTTGGTCAGAAAGAGAGCTATTTTCAAAAACTGTTCGTGTAAACTATTCCCTCTTTTTTCTTTTAATTTTTTTAAATGGCATTTGAAAAGCATAAGCCACTTATTTCATCATTGTTTTATTTTCCTCTGTTTCAATAAATCTTGGGTTTGAGGAGGTTACTGGTACATTGGTAATTTGTCAACAATATCCCCAAAGGATTTGTGAATGTCACAGAGAAGTGCTGAGGGTTAACAGTTTCCTTAACCTCCATGTCTCAATTATTCCTTATTCACTGGTGTACACACAGGAGGCAGATTATATCTGGCCGGCTACATCCTGATGGGCGATGCAGATAGATGCAGGGTTTTCTCCTGGTTTCCCAAGCTGGCTGAGGTTGGATTCGTGGTCCTGTGCTGGAGCTAATAAGGCCCATCAAAATCGCTGATGGCACCACCGCTCTGATGTCCCACCTCTAAATATTTGTCAACAGTTCCCTATAGAGAAAGATTTAAATGTATTTTTTGTGGCATTGCAAAACTAGATTTTGCCACAGAATGCAAGATGCTTATTCAAACAGTACCCCCAAACCAACCTGTCAGGATCAGCACCTTTGGTTAGTATTTGTGGGTGAGCAGTGGGGATGACAGCTGAACCTGCATGTGTGCTCATCGGCTTTTCTTACTACACTTTTCTTACACTGACAGTGTCATGAAACAGCATCTTTGTTCATGAATGTACTGCTCTCCAAGTTGGATTTTCAGCTCTGTCTCAGTACATCTGCTGACTGGATGCAAGTATATGTTCCAGTGCCCTTTCATATGTTCTTGGCACAGATGCATTCCATTGGCATAAGCCTTAGGCTGTTTGTTGGCATTTTAGGATTTAAAATGCAAACAGAAGAACAACTAAAATAAAACAAACAAAGAAATACACCAGGAGAATGTTCCTGCAGTGGAAGCTGTGCATGGCTCACAGTTTACACATATAGGCTTAGCCTTCCTGCCCTCTGTCTCCCAGGTTTACTCATCCCATCAGAGAGCAAATATGGAGTTTCAACTGAGCAGCACTTCACTGCTTACATAAGAGATGTCTTCTGCCTAAAGGAATTCTTGTTGATGAGGAGCTGGAGGATGTCTCTTCTGCACTTCTCCCAGCATAACGAAGGACTTAAACAGCCCAGAGAAAGCCAGCGGTCAAAAAGAGCTTTCCAAAGTCTGAGGCAGATGTATTTTCTCTAGGTGATCCACTAAACTGATTCTCTTATTTTTTTTTAATTAATCATTGAATATATAGAAGTGCAACATTATGGATGTGCTTAAAAACAAACGACTGCCTACCTTAAAAAGCTTTCAGAAAAAGTTTCTTACTTAGTACTAAAATTTATTTTCTTGCGTGGGAAAACTTTGAAACACTGTTTGAGATGTTTGCCTTGACGATGTGGGTTTAGCAGGATTGCCCGAGTCCCATACTTTACCATCAGAATGATAGCATGCCGAAATGACTAATACAGTGAGCACAGGATTTCATGAAATTACATGTCAGACAGGTACTATTAAACATATGGGAGATGCTCTAGGGTACTGTTGCATTGCAACCCAGTAATGACAGTAGCTCAGCTACAACTGTAGACGGGATCTTGAGTAAGAACACCTTGAGGAAAACAAAGTTTTTTAAAAAACACCCCAACAAACAAGTTCTACTACACAAAGGGACAATAGGTCATGTACAAATGTGAGAATATATATTACATGAGAGAAAAACCCAAAGTATGTAGGCTGTATTATTCTGAAATATAAGTCCACTCTGAATTCACGAAGTCCATTGGTCACCTTAACAGAGGTCAGATAGACAAACTTGAAACACTTATAATCACACATTTACTGTTTATTTACTATCTTGCCACTCAACTGGTCATACAGGGATGGGTTTTACAGGAAAGAAGTTTTGTGACAACGTTTTGATATAGAAAATAATAGTAAATTCCCAAAGAACTTGTAATACAATGTTTTCTCACTTCTTGCCATTCTTACCCTTATATGGTTTCTTTTCTTCAGTCTTGATTATGGTAAAGAAAGTATAGTAACATTATTCATGGCAGAGTAGAGAAAAACTGCCCGTGAGAAAAGTTAAAAACCCCAAAATACAATATTTGGAACCTGACTGGGGCCTCTGTTTTTTTCCTATTGACTTCAATTAATTTTAATTTTAAGTTCTTTTTATTATGTTATTAAAATCAGAACACACATAGAATAAAGTTTGCTGTCTGCTCTATTTCAGAAAAAATGAAAGCACAGCCTGTACTGAATGATAGAGTTGTGCTTTAATGTCCAGCCATGTGGTTTCTCCATGGAAAACTAATGAGTTAAAGATGAAATTCCTCTTCTAGTTTGCATATATCTTCTTGCAAGAATTCTGCTGAGCAGAAGTATAATTGGAGAGCCTATACAATTGAGTTTTATACTTTTTAATCCTAACATCATAAGCAATGAAACATCTTTGTTCCCACAAAAACGCAATGTTTTCCGTCCTAGGCATGCTCAGCTATAGATGTTTTTGAAATAAAGTAAACATTTTCAAAAATACCAGGACCATTCCCCTCAATTTTATTTAATACCATCTGGAAATAGAGCAGGCTAAAAAGCAGAGAAACAAGATGTAGAACTAATGTCTCAAAGCTCAAAGGGTTGTCCCGAGTTTCTGTACTAGGGGCTTATTTGGCTCTTATTGAATAAAAAGAAAAATAGAAGCAGAAAGCAGAGAGGAGATTTCCATTCATGCTTCTCATGCTGTTTTCATGTATTAAACTTCATTTTGCGTTCACAGGAGTGGGTTCACAACAGTCTTCCACAAAGCATCTGAAATCGTGTAAACTGTATTCAGAGGTATACTGAAGGTAGACAGAGACATTTCACTTGTATTTAAGTATATTAATGTGTTTTTAATATCCATTGTATGATACAGTGGCTTTATAATACCCACAATGATTAAAAAAAGTGTTGAAAACTTTGAAACCGTGACCCTCTGTTGCCCTATTTTGTTGCAGTTTAACCAAGGGGTCAGGGAAAATTCCCATTCTCAACATATTTTTACACAGAAAGTGTAGAAATGTGTATCTGGAGATTTTGAACCAAATTTAGTATCAGTAGAATTTTTTTTTTTTTTCTGTTATTATTTGTATGTGTGAGATACAGCCAGAATCTTTGGTGCTCCTACAATACAAATGATAAAGATGGTTTTCCACTGAGGCTGGGAGCCTTGGTCACATATAGATGCCACAGAAGACGTAGTTCTTGCTGAAAGCTTGGCACTTGCACAATCAGAATAAAGCGAGTCTGGAAAAAGGAAAGAATGTTGCAATTATCAAACTGTCTGAAGTGAAGAATAAAAAAGTTAAACTGGTATTTTCCCCTTGCCTGTTGACTGAGTAAAGGCAGCCAGTGATCTTCTGTAGAAAAGTGATTGGCAATACACCACCAGTTACTTCTGTTTCCATAAGTACCAGTCCATAGTAGCTTACATTTCAATGGCTTTTTTACAAGGTTGTAAAGAAAAGGATGCCATCTTGATAAGCTGTGATACACAGCTAGCTTCCATCAGGCTGATCCTTTCAGCTCTGGCAAACAGGTGGGAGTTCACAAGTTATTCCTCCACCCCTATAACTCATGTAAATCCCAAATCTTCCCCAAAGGCTTCTTTGCTTTGAATTTTTAAAATAATTTAAACACTATTGTCATTAACATATAACTCCCTGTGAAGACATTCTGTTTCCAGAATAAGAATGTTTTTTCTTCCTGGTACACAGACTTCCTCCCCAGGGATGGCCTTGTTATCATGACGATACTATAGTTACATCTAATCGTATTTGTCAAATACCCTGATATAGACAAGTCCTCTGTGTTTGGGGAACATCTCTTGATACCAGTTGAATTATATCAAGGATTCTCAGGATGCCGGCAGCAGTAATGCAATCTAAGAAACAATTGGAACAGGGGACAAAATATAAATACACATTTTGTGTTTAAAATGGGGAGAGAAAGAGCATACAGCAGAGAGACTTGAGCTGGGAGGAGCCGTGTCACAGGCCAAAGGGACGGTAACTGCGAAGCCGGGCTATTCACGGTTGAGATGCTTACATGGAACACGAAAAGCTGGGTTATTGATGTGTCATAACATTCCTGTTTGACCTGAGCAAGCCACAGGCCCAGTTTTGTAAAGAATGTGAGGCAGATAACTCCTAATTTTCATGTATAATTAGTTATAAAATTAATATAGTGTGTGGCTACTGCTATAGCATGTTTAATTATCTTCATTCATGACTGCTTTTCAAGTATGAGTTTCAAATGTTAGCATTAAATGCACCTTAATTTTAAGTCCCAATCCTGCAAATATTTATTAGTGTTTGCTGTCATGAGTAAGTCATTGCCTAGAAGAAAACATTCGCTTCAGTGGAATTACTCATGGTATTGGGTACTATCATAGAAGGAAAAGTTTTCAGAGTTTTTACTTTAGTTATACACATATGTAGGTCATTATACACATATATATTATATATATACATACACATATATGCATATTTTCATAAGATAAATTTATAACAAAATTTTTTCTATATATATTCCTTCCTCCTTTTTCTAAGTATCCTTGTTTTCCCACCAGTGCATTGTCTTAATTCTCACTTTCTTTAAAATGCAACTAGTAAATGAAAATGCTGTGTGTGCTCTTATCCTAAGTTTGAGTTGATGAAAAACAATAAGTAGCTCAAGTCTCATATTTTTGGGACAAGCTGAGTACAAGTACAGCAGTTCATTGCCTTTTCTTCTTTTTCTCTCTTTTTTTTTTTTTTTTTTTTTTTTAAGTTTGCATTTTTAAATTCAGCAATGCCATTTTCCAAAGCTGAAATGCAACCCGGAGGCCAGTTCAGACACGGTGTGATGCAGGCCAGTTGAATTGGCTGGGGCTTCTACTGTGGATGAGTTAAAGAAGGAATCACCCGAAGCAATGGTAGCTCTCAGAAGGGGGCCTGCCCTTCAACAGTTTAAAGCCTTTGAAGAGAGATTTCCTTTGAGCAATGTGAAGTCTTTGTGGTGATGGGAAACATACATTTATAATTACAGAAGAACACAGTGTACAGTAGGAATAGTATAAAAGCATGCGATTTACAGTGTCTAAGGAGAAGCTTTGATGTAGAGGGCCCCACTGACCTAGTTTGCTGCTGAAAGCCCTAGAAACATAAGGCTGACTGACTACAGTTGTAGGGATGCAGGCTGTGAACAACATCCTTCTGCCTCCGCAGTGCCACCCCACACTAAATGAATATTCTGTTGCAATACTGACTGTACGGAAATACCATCTGAACACAAACTAACTGTGCTTAAAAACATTAACAAAGTTTGCTGCGCTCCTCTGGGGAAAACGTGCTAAAAAAGAACCATTGTGAATCAGCACGCAGGCTGGGGAAAAGATTTATCTGGGAAGATTATTTATGGAAAAAAATGTTGAAAACTTCATGCCATGACAGCCACCCTTTGGGGGGTGAGGAGGAGGGGAGAAAAAAAAGATGTTAACCTCTGTTAACAAGGGACAGAATGTAAATCCCAAGAAGTTATACTGATTCAAAATGGTTGTATCAGGGTCCGTAAGAAAGACTGTGTTTGACAGCAGCCATCACGCCATAGGAAGAGTGTACCGTTACCTATGGGGTATGCACTGCTGTGAACAAATCTGATACGAGATCCAAGGTTAGATATTCTCCTCCACAGGAAGAATAGGAATGGTGAAATAGAATTGAAGGAAACACTGGCTACCACACTCCCAACCATCCCCAAACCAGTCGTGTGAAGAGGGCAGTGCCAAGGCTTTAGTGGCATCCACCAAGTGTCACCAAGAGAAGAGCTGCAATTCATGGCCCACCTGACACAGGTGGCAAAAAACTGAGAAATCATACAGTTGAGACAATAAGAGTTTCATAGTGGTCCTTGTAGTACTTCATATGTTAAAAATAAAGTATTCTTTATCCCATGGATTCAGGCTCAGATTTTTAGTGAAGCCACATCAGATCTGGGTGCTAGTAGATATGGACGGCTATATTCAGATCATTTCATGATTACTTTTCTTGAGCTTGAGAACTGAATTTGGATGCTGCGTTGAGCTGAGGTGGGTATCTGGCGGTTTGGTTAGTGACCACATCTAAATAATATTATGCTGAGGTAGTACTGTCTGCCTTATAATCACTTTGCCTGTGGGAGAGGGCCAATCTCAGGGATGTCACCGAAATTAAAATGGAAAACTTAATTACATAAAAATAGTATGGGTGTGTTGTGTGCTTTGATGGACAAGGTTGATGTAGGAAAAGAAAAATAAGTCCAGCAAGAGCTATTTATAAATCTTACCTAGTGGGAGTAATAGACAACAAAGGATAAATCAGTGACTATTAACCAATGTTTGTGCCAGCACAGATACAAACTTTTTAAAGTTCAACCTGAGACCTAATGAACATAAGGTACTCCGTGAGTAATGGGAGAGATCCTGGGGATCTTGCTGCCTGTAATTCAGCTGCTGGCTAAGTCTCCTGTAGTCACCTCCGACTCACCAGACAGTGACCTGCTCCTAGAGCAGAACAAGCCTTAGGCTTTTCTAGGTTTGCAGACAGCATCCAAACATCACAGTGCCCCAACCACCTTCTGTGGCTTCACTGCAGTTCCTTTGGTGCCTGCACGTTACTCCTGCTCTGCCACTATAAATAAGTCTTCAGCAATAATATGAATAGCCAAACCAACTTTTCAAGAATTAGGTAATTTTTATTTCTAATGTGGCAGTCCCTTAGCTTTTGGCTTAGCATACTTTAAATTTGGGTCTGTTTCCGGGTGAGAACACATTCTCCATATATAATTTCCAGCCCGTGGCCATTACCCCGCTGACTTGCCCATGCTCTTTCCAGCTGTTCTCCCCAGACCTGTCCCGGTCCCTGTTTACCTTCAACTAAGTCCAGAGAAGTCCTTCTCCTAGTGTCAACATCACCACTGTCACTGTTCCCACCAAACATTTGACACTTGTTACTAACTAACAGAGAAATGTCAATGGCTGGTTAGGCAGCACCCTTAATCCTTTCATTATTAGGAAATGACACAATCTAAAGGTGTAGAGACTAAAGTAACTTTAGTGAACATAAAAATAGACAAAAACATATTTTTCCATCTGTCTCATTTTCCTCCTTTAGAAGACTGGGCTGAGTAGAATCGGTTTAACTCAGAGTACATGGAAGGCTGAGCTCTACTTCTGGACCAGTGTATAAGCAAAGGCTGGTGTTAGAAGTCATCTACATTAAGTGAAATTTCATGTTATGGTTCTTACTTTTAACCACACGAGACTTTTCCTTTCACAAGCAATTGGTAGACCTGAAGGTTCCAGTCCTTGTGAGCTTTGACAGAATGTCGTGGGCTAACCCACCACACAGGCACTGCCCCTGGATGCTCTAGATTTCTTATTCCTCTTTTAAAAGTCCTATCCTGGTTAGTATACTACTAAGTACATCTGTATTTCTATGGAACAACTACTGTCTGTCAGTGGTATTGGACTGGAACAAAATGCTCATAATTACAGAGAGATAAGAGACCCTTTAACTTGACCTCACAAACAGCTCTCTGTGGCTTTATTTCACTTGTGGGCTGTAATCAAGGTCAAACTCACCGCCACTCAGATGCAAGTCTGAGACAAGCTCTGCTCATGCCCATGCAACGTGCAGCTTGTCTGCTTCGGTGGCAATATCACATAATTGATGCTGAACAGACAAGTCAGCAAGGGGGGCCCTCACAGAAAGACCCAGAGGTTGTACACTGACTGCACGGGTCCAGTCTCGCTGGGGAACATGAAACTCTGCATCCTGAGAGGCAGGTGCTAATATTCAGGGCCATGGGTCCTGAAATTCTGGAGCTGGCTCAGAAATTACACTTGATTTTAGCTTATCTCATGGCCTGAGCAGTCTGGGGTTGTATTACCAGCGCAATGCAAAGGACAATGCAGAGTATAGACTGACCAGCTGATCCAGTCTTTTCCCTTCCCCTTCCCCTGCTAAAATGCCTCATACGTCATACATAGATCTGTCTTTGGCCACTCACTTGAGATCTAACACATCAGTCTCCAGAAACAAGCATACAACGTTAGGATTCGCATCTGTCCTTGGAGGGTTCTGATTTTAAGCATGCATAATTACTTAATAACCCTGCTTGTCCACAAACACAAAAGTGCATGTTACAGGAAACCATCAAACCAATTAAGAAAGATACAACATGGCTTGCTTGCTGACTCAGAGCCAGGGAAAGTTGGAGGTGTGTGAATCGCTCAGAAATAGAGATGAGGAACATAATAAGACCGAGTACAGGAGATTCTAGCCTTTATAATAAAAGCTGGCCAACGCAAGACACACAGAAAATTTTGAGGAAACACCCTTTCAACAGTCAGTGATTCTACTGAGAAACAGCATATCTGTCCCTCTGCCCCTATGTTTTGAACTGAATATTACGAAAGAGAAACTGCTCTAAGGCCTACAGTGACGTCTTATTTTGTACTATGCATTGTATCTTTATAATTTTATGTAATATTTTTAGCAACATGAAGCATTGATCTTGATTACTAGACACCAGAAATTCTCCAAGTGTGACCATGTACAATGCTAGTAGATTATGGCACACCTTTTGAGGCATGTATTACTTTCTCCATGTTATGTCTGAGAAAGCTGAGACAGAAAAACGTAACTGAGCTCCAAAATCTTGAGATACTTTTTTCAGTAATACAGGATTTGCGGATCAAAAACTCAAGTCATTGAAAGGATGCTTGAGGGATGCTTTGTTTTTAAGTATACATATATATACGAACACATATGTAGGTTATTATTCACAACTTTTAAAAAACATACAATATAAGCTCAGCTGGACCAAGATTTTCAAGCTGATCAACATTATCAGGTGTCTCAGCTGAACAGGGACAGTTTGAAGTCTCAAGCTGGTTGCTCTTCAGAAAAGAAACTCTAAAGATGCCCCAGCTGCATAGCTAAAATGCTGCTGCACCCAAATATTTTGAAAATCTGGGCCTAAAAATAGCTCTTATATAGATCAACCTAACTCTTCTTACAGGTCCACTCTGTTTACAAATCCTAGCTCTATCTACTTTCCCTGCCTTATTGGTATAGGATACCCTTCACTTCCTTCTGGCTTTACATCCCCTCTTAATATTTTCCTAGGCACCACCAGGAACAGCACCACACTGCACAGCTCCATGCAAGGTAGCTATTGAAATATTTTCAAGGCACAATACAGTGCAAAGAGAGTAGTCATTATCCTTGAACAGTTAAGGCATGTACAGCTCTGAGCCTTATTTAGCCTCAGCACAGGGCCACAGTGACTGGAGTATACTGTTGTTGGGTCTAGAGCTAATGCACAGGGAGTTAACTTGCATGTCTGCTCAACAAAGTGTGGTACAAACGTAGCCTGTGTAGTAGTACTCATGTGGTGCTGTTTGGGGCTGTTAACTGCTTTTCTTTGGCGCTTGGGACTGCAACCCCCTGCAACCACTGCCGAAGCAGTGAGTCCAGGGGACTCTCCCATCCATAATAATAAAATGTTTCTTCTCAAAAATGTTTCTTTTTATAAAGTGAGGAGACATAAGACCCACTCCACTGTAGTTTTCTCTTTCTATATTTTTTTCCCTTGAGGCCTTGCATAAGATGTTATGGAAGGGTTTTAGATTTATTGGGATATTTTTCTGAGCTACCCTTAAGTAACCCTTTTGAGCTCATTCATGTTCTCTGTGGTAGGGTGTTCTGCTGCAATTACAGACATACAGCAAGCCAGCGAAGAGCTGAAAATAGAATGTACAAGTCTTTTTTCTCACTACGGTTCAGAAAGGAAGCGATGATCTGTGCCACTGCTCCATGGAGTCAGAAGAATCACTGTGGTTCCCCCAGAAAGCCAGGACAAGGGCTTACGATGCTATTGTGATAATGTCTGGAGGCCCCAAGTAAAATCAAAGCCTCATTTTGTTCACTGTTGAATAGCTTCTACTCTGAAGAATTTTTACTCCAAGACTTGAATCCTGCACTCACAGAAGTGCTGCTTTTGTGCAGAAAATCATGTACCAAACAGAAAAAAAAACAAAACAAAAAAACCCCCCAAAAACCCCAACATTATTTTCTATTTCTCCTATTTGGGGATAGAAAATTAAGGTGCAAAAGGACTGGATAATCAGCCCAAAATCATATAGGCCTTTTATTGAAACCAGATCTTTGATGTTCTAGTCCAGTGCTGATCTACAAAACTACCCTTCTCCTCAGCTGCAGATTTTGTGATCGTTCAAACCTATTCTTGTGTAAGCAGGTTGCTTTCTAGCCAGAGTAATCACTAGAGTTGTCCTGTGCTCTCATTTCAGAACTGCCTTGGACACACAGAAGCCTGTACCACATTTCTACAAGCTAGAGGTGTCCATCCAGCTGCCAGCACAACCATTCTTCCATTCTTGTTAGTGTCTTTCTCAAGTCCTTAAGCAGAGCTGTAAAATTCAAATAGTCACTGATAACTTTCATCAGACCACCCACTCATACACATGATATTTCCTTACTTTCCCTTTTCTACTCATATTTTACTGCATTATTGTCCCACTCCATTACTTTTCTCAATTGCTTCCAAATCAGCCTTCCAAAACCAGACTCTCAACATTATCCTTCCAACTATTTGTTCATGTGCCTCCAACTACATATCTTGCCCCTTAATTACACACCTCATCCCAGGAGCTTTGCATACCATGTCTCTCAAGCCTCCTGCCTCACTGAAAGGGATGCCAATGCATCACTGGGGTCTCCAAGGAGTCACAAAGCCTCTGTGCACACCCACTGTGTGTGTCTGGGGACTGTTTCTGGTAGCAGCCACTCACACTGACTGCCAGGCACAGACCCCAAGAGATAAGCATCTACAAACAGCTGTTTAGCTGAGGTTAAGTTTTATCTGAGATTAGGCAGTGCTACCAACCTGCTGCTCCTGCAACACGTAGGTAGCGAAATCCAGGGTTGTACAGGTGGTGCTTGCTGTTGGCAGACTGCTACCTCTGTGAATAAAAGTTTGCAAGCATCTCCTTCCATGCTTTAGCTGTTGGTAGATTATTACCTCTGGGAGTAAAGCTCTGCAAGCATAGCCTTCTATGCCCTAGCTGATAAACCATGGTGCTGTGCACAGCACTGACTCTCTGACTTGCTTTTGTCCTGTCTTTGGTAGCAGCAGCTCATTTGAGGCTTTTGTTTTCTGAGCACAGTGACTTAAACCAGCTGCTTTTGTACAATAAGCTGTAGATTGTTTCTGATTCATGCCAATTGCATCTACACTGTGCTTCGGCAAGACTGAACTCAAGCTTAACAACTCTCCTACGTGACATCCCCACATCCAACCCCATCCCACATGCCTCTCCAGCACACACACCTCAACCCACCCTTCTGTGTCGTAGATGTCCCAAGGCTCTCCAGCAGTGCAACACCACTGTCTCCCTTATGTGCCTCAGCCTTGTCAGATTTTGAGCCATGCTCACTATCTAGATGTCCCAAATATAATGACCGGAGGAGACAAGGAACTGTTTGGGTCTTTCCTTCCTTGATTATCTCTTTCCACAGAGGCCCATCACCAAAAGCAGAAGGGTTCTTCCAGGTACTCATGCCCTTTACAAAGGGCTCAAGGTAGTTAACCTCAGAAACATGGACCTCATAAACCTCTGCCAGATACAGAAGGTTTGTCTGGTACTCTGAAGAGCCCTGGTAGCCCTTCTTTGTCCGCGGGGCAGAACAGGTTCAGCAAATAATGGAGAACTCTGGAGATTCACTGTTGGCACCCCTTGCGAAAGCAGATACAACTTCAGAATTACTGAAGTTTGCTCAGGGTGTATCCAGCTGACTTTGTGGTATCTCCAGAGATGGAGATTTGCCAGCCTCTCTTTGCAGCCTCTTTTATTGAAACGTAAAAAATCTGTTTCAATGTTTTATCCCTGTCAGTGAGAAACATTTTTAATTTCTTTACTGTAACTTGTGCCTGTTGCCCTTTAAGCTTTTCTTGTGTGCTGCCAAGAAGAGTCTCACTCTGTAGCTCCCTGTAACTACCTGTTAGGTAATTAAAAACAGCATTTAGATGCCCCCCTTAACCGTCTCTTCTCTAGGCTAAACAAACCCAGCTTCTCACACACCATGTCCCTGTGTGTCTACAGTTCCTCATGTACTATGTTCTCAGTCCCCTTAAACATCTTGCTGACTCTCCACTGGACTTTGTCCAATTCATCAGTCTTGTACTGGGAGCCCAGAAGCGGACATAAGGTTGGAAAAGTGGTCTCACAAGTGCTAAAAGGAGAGGAATAATCATTTGCTTCAACCTGTTGGCTTCACTGCTGTGATACAGCCCTGGACTTTATCCACAAGTGTTGTCTCACATTCAACTTCTTGTTCAATAGGTCCTTCCTTGCCAATGTGCTTTGTGGTTGGACAGTCCCCCCCAGCCTGTAACGCTGCATGGGATTACTCCTCCCGGTGTGCAGAAGTTGGCATCTACCTTTGCACAATATTGAGAGTCGCCTTAGAAATAAGACAGCTGCTTTCCAGCAGCCACATTTTGTGGTAGACACAGGGTAACCAGCAATGGGTAAGGTGTGAGGACACGTCCCTTCCCTTTGGAGGAATAGGAGACATCTGGTTTAGGTCAGGTGCTGAAGAAGTTCCTCTAGGAATATGTATGGACATGTCCCTGAGCTAATCCCACACTCTTACATGAAGCCATTCACATTCAGTCATATTTGACCATGTTGCAAAACAGCATGAGAGTGTTGAGATTCAACAGAAGCCTGACCTGGTGTGACAATATAGAAAAGTTGGTTTAAAAACCCCAGGGACCTGTTGTTACTGCTGATTGCCTCTCAGTCACTGAGGCAATCAGCAGTAACTTTCCGATGGCTTCTTTGCGTGTCCCGGATTCTCAGCAGTGTTCCAGACACGCGTCCCAGCAGCACATGCCAGATGTGTCCTTTCATTTAAGCAGTAAAAAAATTATATTGCAGGCCTCTTGTTGTTCAAGCCCAGTGAGGATGCACCCTAGTTTTTATAAGCTTTGCTGCTTCTATTCACAGAAAATCTTACATTTATTGGAAAATCTGATTTACCTGATTTAGGGTTGGGTATTCTGGTTCTTGAATGGTGCTGAGTGACTTATATATTCACTGTATATTCATTGTCATTGAGAAAAAGCATTTTTTAAAGTGTAAGATTAATTAAAATACTTTTTAGACGCTTCTTTCCAGACCTCCCAAAATTCACAGAAATGAAAAGTAATTATCTACACTGATCAGTTCTCAAAATTTTGGTACACTTACTGCTCTTTAATCATTATTATAGTTAATGGGTTACTAGGGATTCTGATACTGTAGGTCTCAGATCACAAGAACAAGAACTGAAAGTTCCCCTCTCTCGAGCATCTTCATGCTCCCTGTCTAAGGGCTTGTCTTCACTGCTGAAGAAGGTTACATTTTCTCCCTCTAGAAAACAAACACAATAAATCTGCCCATGTCAGCTCTTATTTTTGTGAGTTTGGCTTATGATAAAACCTGACTATTGTGTCCTCCAGTGACTACAAAAAGAGGAAGAAGAAAAAAATTGTAAAAAAAAAAAAAAAATTTAGCATTCCAGCAAACTTTAGAATATGCTGTTAAGTATTGCTCAGCCAAGCAGAGTCAAAGAAAATTTGACTTTGTTAATGTTTACTCTTAAATTCCGCTTCGGCTACCAATGCTAAGTTCAAGTATTAGAAAACTCATGTTTCTTGTGCTATTGTTCAAAATTAGGACAATCACTAACATCCAATAAGCTATGACTACATTACAGAATTTTAATCTAAAATCTCACCTCGTCCATAACTGTTTTTTAATCCTACTACTCTTCTGTTGCACAATGTTTGTTCTTTTATAGTTTGGAGTGTGCAAATGGGCTACATGTGATCTTTTCAGATAGCTAACATCACTGATGTTGTTCTGATAGCCTGTATAATTGAGGAATAATTGTACTCATTGAATATGCATTGCATATTTTATTTAGATCTGCAGACAGGCCCTAATCATTCATCACTGACAGACTTACCTGGAGAGGTGTCATAGTACTCCCAGTTACTGAAACTCAATAGTATTTCTACTCACTCTGAGCTCATTGCAGTGTTGGATTCTTAACTGGTAAATCCTGTAAGAAAAGATACTACCTCTCTAATGTGTACACTCATAATTGTCCAAAAGTGATGAAAAGTCAGCGTTTGTATTTAAAGAGAGGTGCTTAATGCTTTGATTTTGATGCAAATCTTTTTTAAACAGTATGCAAATTTTCGCCAGGTTGATCTCAATTCATTTATATACATGTGTGACTCTAGTAGTAGTTTAGCACAAGTTGAAATGTTCCCTGAAAGTTACTGCAGAAAGAGTTAATTTCCTTCTGATAAAGGGCTTTTCACCATTCTATGTTCTTGTAGAGAAGGATACAAATACATTAATTGGATTTGACACAATAGAAGGGTTTGTAAGTAGAATAGGTGAAAACATAACTGGCAACAACTAAAAGCTAGTTATCTGCAGCCATCAATTGGTCATCAGCTGTTCTGAAACATATGAAGAAGCATAGGCTACAAGAGAACAGGATATGCTGTGGGCAGAAATGTTAGTAAGGACTACAAAACTGGGAGGAGGTAGGCAGGACATTCAGCTCTCTTAATCCAAGCCTGATCCTAGGAGTCCTCCTGTGAGTAGCCGTATTCTGCAGGTTCTCACATCAGGACATAGTGCTGATTCTTTTCCTGGTTGCACCACATCGTAATCACTGTGAGCTGCTGGGTTTAGAAACACTTATTCCTGTTTTACTCCACTCATGACTTTGGTGGAATTGCTTACATTATCAAGATGCTAATCTTAGATTACTTTGTTGGGCCCATGTTTGTGCTCAGCTGAGGAACAGAACTGGCAAACCAGTGGGGTTGCGACCGAGGTCTGAAGGTGGCTTTTTTTTTTTGTTTATTTGTTTGTTGTTTTTTTTTTTTTCACACTGGCAGTAGAATGAAAGCAAAGTGAGTTTCTAAGTACTTTCTCAGTTCCCTTCTTTTGTCTGGTTGCCTTTTATCCATCATTAATTAATGTAACTGCTACAATTTCACAGTCCAGTGGAGACTGACTAATGATACTGGAGCTGAGTGTTCTGTTTCTGCAATAAATCAAGAAAGCGGTTCATATAATACAGCCTTCCACTTCTTCCCACCACATCAAATTAAAGAAGATAAATATTTCTTTTTCATGGCTTTGGGTCTGGTAGTTAGATCATTCCCCCATGAATTCATGGGAAGGTCTGATACAATACTTACTCCTGCCTGGGGGTAGTTCAAATCCAACACTTCAGCCACTTGAGAGAGTACCCAGTGCTCCAGTCTTGGGAGCAACAACTGCAGCTTCCACTGAATCTGTTCCTCAGTGTAGAAACCAGCACAAGATTTATGGGGCAGAAAAAAAAGAAGGGAAGAGTGAACACTAATAAATAGCTACGAAAATTTCCTAGAATACAGCTGGCTTCATCCAGAAGTGTCTCTAGTAAGTAGTTTTCAGTTGAAAGGAACAAACCAAGATACCGTCCCAGCAGCAGAGGCTGGCTAATCTTCACATGATTAGAGGAAGGATAAATCTGTGTTCCCAGATGTGACTTCCAAGAAAAACCCCTGGAGGAGATGGGGATCTGATACATGAGGAATCAAGTTGTCCCAGCAGAAGACCACCATTGTATGTGACGACAAACGGCTCATTGCAGCAACACCTGGGAAGAGGAACTGCTGGTGCTGCTGCCTGACTTTGTGTGTGAGACCCTAAGAGCTGACCAGCCCACTACTGTCTATTCCTCCTTTCCCAAAATGAAGCAAAGAAGGAAAGGGGGAAACTGGAGAAGTGTTTTTTGTTAGGTACAGTTGTCACAGCTGCCCTGCCTGGTGACTGCCAGTTAAAATGATAATTTGAAGTGAAAAGAGTTATAAAAGCTATAAAAATTCATCAGATGTCAGGAAAAAAGTCTCACATATATATTTATTTTCTCAAGTCCATAGATGTGTCTGTAGTGACAAATCTATGGTTCTATGATTCTATGTCCATGGTTTATGGCTGCACTTACAAACAAAAACCTGGGGTATTTGTACTTTTTCTCTGCTTTCTTACACAGTAGTGAAAATGGAAGGAGGAAGGGAGGAGATTAAACTTTAAGAGTCCCAGAGTGGGGAGTTATTTCTTCAAAAACAGAACAAATTTCAATAAATTTTAGGAAAAAATCAAACTATTAACTAAATAGAAAGATTATAGAGGAAAACTGGCCTTCTTACCGTAAAGCTCATCTTATCACAAGACTCCAGTACTATCTATCCACTCAGATTTTCAAGGTTGTAAGCAGACATGGCTCACACATATCATTCAGGTAAGAAGATGTCATGCACAGTTCTATATTTGAATTCTTTGTGTTGCACAATAAACTATTTTTTCAAGGCACAAGAGGCTAAATTGACTGGCATATTACTGGGTAGAGCTGGGAGTATGTAAATATTCCACCCGAAGGTAAATCCTGAGCCTGACTTCCAGCCAAGAGCATCTCTGAAGTGAGGCATGCCTAGAGATGTAATGTTTACCATTCTTTTTCAAGTCAAAAAGCCTGTGATTTTGTAGAGGGAAAAACAAGACTTGCCACGTATTTGATTTTATTTTTTTGTAAGCTGACAACCTACTGTAGGTGAGAAGAATCATCTTCCTTGTGCTGGCTACTAACTTTTAGGTTTAGGTTAAGCCCTTCAGAGTAGGATCCATAGCAATCAGTAGGGAAATGTCTGAAGTCAGCAGGCTGATGTGTTTGGTGACAGCCACCCAGGTAACAACGAAGATGGGGAATCAGCCCCTCAGACACAGTATTCACTGGTGTTGGAGCTGTTCTCCATGAGTCCATAAGCTGTGGTCCACTTGCAAAGTGCCCTTCTTTGCCCCCGTGGAACACTGCTGGTGCTACTGTCATTGCTGCCACGGGTTGTCAGAAGAAATGACCAGGCACTGGGAAACAACCACATTAGTTCTTCCTCAGCCTGAAGTTAGGAAAACTCAAATCCTTCACCTCTCCAGGAAGTACTTAAGAATTCAGCCTTCGAAGTCTTTGGGAGAAGAAAAGAAGGACAGCTGAGGGATGTAGAAAACATTGTACCACCTGAATAATCTAACCAGCTGATCCATTGGGCAGTCTGGGATCTGTGCTTGATGTGGATCCATCAGGCAGAATGAGATCTGTGTCCGATGCAGGAGGCTCCCATCCACTCCTTATTCCCACAGAAGAGTCCATGGTAATTCATTCAACAAGAACGCTCCTCAAACATATTTAAAGTGTGTTATAGTGTTAAAATGTAAATTAATTACAAATTCAAGATTCCTGTTGGGTTGAGGGAGTGTGAAGAAATGTGAGTAGAGCTTTTTTAAAATTTAAAAAAGAGGGAAAAGATAAATGTCACAAGATAAAATCCAGGGAGGACACTGTGCACCTGCATGAGAACCAGACTTTCTTTTCTTCCATCCCTAGGCTGTAGCATGAGGCATGACTGCTAGTGCTCCCTTTCTATCCGGTGACTCCTAAATTGTTGTCCGCACATGATCATGTAGGCATTTTGAGGAAGGGTGTCTTACTTCCCATTATCCTGAGTAAGTCAGTTTCTCACGTTCAGGAAGAAAGCAGAAATGGATGTTGAACCTTCCTTTAGCTGAATCCAGGTCATCTAATTAAAAATACCAGTTGAGAGCAAGACTATTTCTCCCTCAGGTCTCCTACTCCCCTAGCAAAGGATATTATATAAAGAATAGGAGCAGCAATTGCATTTTATGCAGAGTCTAATACAGCTGGTATGTGTTAGGTATGCTTTGATAACATCTTCCAGATCAAAGCCTGTGGAACTGGGGTGGGGGGAATTGAGGAATGCCTGATTTTGGATCTTGGTTTGACTTAAGCAGGCACTAAGTACTGAGCTGTTCAGTCAAGGCAAGGAATTTAGGGTGCATATGGGGTGCCGCTGCTTGAGAAACACAAAAAGTAAAGTAATCAGGGTTCTCTAGGTGCTCCTGGGATATGTAGTAGGAGGTTTCAGAGTCACAATCTTGGGTGTAAATGCTTAGGTTTCTTTAAGCTCTCTTTAGCACAGCTACAGCGTACGTTCTTTATTCCCTCTTCGACCAATGTGGAACCATATTAAGTGAGAGGTAGGTCACATCTAGGACTGAGAAGGGAAGTTAACCTGCATCCTTTCTGCCATTGGTGGTCCTCTTTGAACCATCCATCACTTACTAGTTACACATCCAAAAGAGTATTTATATTGAATATTGTGATATGTCAGGAAGGGTTAGATCAAATTGGTTTCACTCAAGTTTACTTTCGTCTCATCAAATAAAATTGACTTACTTAAACTTTAAATATTGGCCTTTTGAGAAGAGGAATTTGTCTATGAACGGCAACATCCCAAAACATTTTATCTGAAGTGTATTGACTTACTGTGCTTATATAGCATCTATTTCTTCTAGTATTAGTCATGAAAGTTGCTACTAAGGAAACGAGGGACCTTCCTTCTTATGCTCAAACTAGTCTGCTTTGTAAATTCTGCATAGATACAGACATATTTCCATCTGCTTTAAGCTTTTTTGTTGTCAGTCACATATGCACTGAGAAATACTTCTTATATTTTAGCACTAGACTTGATCAGATAATTCACAGTGAATAATTTATTTGAACAAATTTAGACTTTTCTGTTTGTTCGTTGTCCATGAGCTACTTCAGATTTTCTTGTATTTATGCATTATTCAGATGTCTTTGCTTAATAACATCTATGCATAACTTAATGAGCAAAGCTTTGTTTGTGGACTGCTTGTGAGCAGTTTGGCACAGTACTAAGAGCTTGGTGCTGTTGCTCAGGGTTTTTAGATACTGGGGTCATACAGCTACTTCTCGATTGAGTGAATAAATTGAAGCTGTCTTATGTGAATACTTACATTCAAAAGTTCAAAATTTGCTTTTCATAACCAGTAGCTATATTGTGCTGCAACTGTGTGTGTCCCTCAAGTAAACCTTTGATTTCCATACTTCCAGGACCTCAAATAGGCCTTTCCCTTCTAAAAGGGTTTAATTTTTGTACAGGTGGGTCTTTACAAAGAGATTTTTTTCAGGTAGCCAACCTGCATCTGCTAGATGTCTGCTCTTTGACTCCATAGTTGGAAGAAGAAAAAAGCCAAGACCTGTCTGTTGTTTTATATGAGTACTATTGCTGTCAGAATATAAACTACTGCACTGACAATTTTTTAAAAATTCTTTCTTCTTTTAACATTGATGTCAGATTTGTATTTTAAAATACAGCCTTAATGTTGTGTCTATGAAAAGTTAAGTATTTGACAACAAAACATCTTGAACACAGGTGTCCTCCTGGAAAACTGGAACAGATTTATATGAAACCAACAATGTCCTTTTTGTTATTTATTTGTGAATTACAATATTAAAAAAAAATAGGCAGTAAATGTTCATAGGAATCATCAGAATTCTGAGAGTCTGATAAATGGAATAATGCAATGATGGAGTTATTTATTTGTATTTTAAAGCTGATTAAGTTAATTTTTGTTTCTCTTAGTAAATGCTACAGAAGCTTTCTCTGTAATTATTTTAATTAGATGCATTAAATCTTTCTGAGACATTCAATACAGAAAACTAAACAGAAAAAGCACAAGTTGTTTTATGAGTTTTAATGTTGTGTAAAGCACAGTAACCATGATCTTATTTTGAATTTTTGTTCATCACAGCACTTGTGTAAGATTGATGAAAACGCATTAAGCAGGATATACTTATCTGCCTTTATATTCCTTTGGAAATGTCATTTATATAGCACCAAAATGCAATGTTTTAGTAAGGCTGCTGCATATTTGACACGTAACTGACAGAGGATGTCTAAGCATTATACAGGGCTATTAAAGATGACATAGAATGCACAAATGTATCAGTACACAAGGGAGAAAGCTGGTGAGATTTTGGAAAAAATCTAACATCACTGGGTGAAAGTCACAAGTGGAGTTATGTGAATTAAATAAAGGAGAGAAAATGCATCAGTAGCAACACAAAAAAGCAAAACTCTATGAGGTAGCATATCAGGCCTGCAGTAATAAAATAAAATTAAAAAAAAATCCAAGCCCAACAACTAAATATGGGTAGTACAGAGTAAAATAACTTATTATTTCATGTGCTTGTACAGATCTGAGAGTGAGAGATTTTTTTTTTTCTGGTTCTGTTTGAACATCTTTCTGGTTGAAGAATTTGGATCACCTGTGTACATGAGGGGCTTCTCATCTCCTGTCTCCCACCAGATTTCAACGTGTTTTGAACTTTGTTCCCCTAGAAATTTCCACTACGTGTGCAGATCCCTACATAAGAAATCTGAATCCTTTGGTACTGCGTTTGTTTTTCTTAAGTGTATGTGTAAGATCTCTTTAAAATAGCCCACAAACACTCTTCCCCCTCCCAGGGCTTCATGGACCACAAGGTGGTAAATACCATATCCTAATTAATAGAAGACACAGATTTTTTTACACAGAGGATAATCCCAGCCCTTATTGTAGAGTTTGATCAAATGAGTAGAAAGAAACAGCCATTAAAAGGACTGGGGAGAGGCAAAAAGAGACTCAACGACTCAATATGAGTAGGACTCAGCATAAAATGAAGAAAAGCTTATCTAGCTGCTAGTTCATTTACATTTATACTTTCCTCACTGACTAGAATTTATACAAGAGCCTGAACCGGGAGAAAAATATGTGTCCAGATCGTAAAATAATTTATCTCCCATTTGTATTCTTGTATCTTGCATCTGGGCTATCTATATTGCAGAAATGCATGTCCACACTTTTGCTTTCTGTTGGAATGAAGTAGTCCCCGCTGAAATAGAACCTAAATGTTGTTCTGTGAACAGTTCAGTCCAGGGACTGTTCCTGTTAATAGATATGCACATGTCCGCACATGACTTGGTGCCTTCTGGTCTAGCCTTCTCCAGTAAGGTTTCCATGTCCCATGTACCTAGTCATGTGCCATTAAAGGACTGCTTTGGTATACAGCACTCAGTCACACTAGCCTAATTATGTGTCATAGCCAAAGGGATGTTGCATGGGACCTAGAGGAGTCTCAGAACTGAATAACACGAATGTATGTCTCCAGAGCCGTGTAGATGTGACCACCTCTGCCACACAGCCCAGGGGCTGGAAACCACGCACAGGGGTTAACTATCACATTTATCCAGGTGGTTACAGCACACAGACCACAACCTTCTGGCTACCAATCTCCTACTCTCACTAGGCATTCAATGGAGCACCCAGGTGCTCGAGTTTGGGCTGTAGATTTGAAGTATTGAATTGATAGTCACTGAAGCACTTTGCTTGACAATATCTAAATTCACTTCGGGCAACTGGCCTGCTGAAGCATGTCACAGGGATATGAAGAGTGAGTGAAGATTAAACCAGAGTAGTCCAAGTTGCAAAATAACACTTCTGCTATGGGACAGTCTCTTAAACTTTGAAAAAGTGACACATTGCAATGAACCGACAGGCGAATTTACACCAGAGCACACTTTGCTCAAAGGAGCCACTTGGCTGCAGCTCGTGTCACCTGGCCTGTCTCCTTGACCCTGTCCTTTCACGTCAAGGGCTTCCACTTCTTCAGCAGTGGGCAGGGAGGGAGAAATGAAAGTTTATTGTTTAGCTACTCTGGAGAATTTGGAGCTACTGTTCAAAATTGTAATAGTGACCAACTTTTTAATGTGCTAATTTGGTAGTTCTGCAGTGCAATAGTCTGTGGGAATTGCACATTGAAAGCAGTGGGAGTTACGCAGTGACATGTTTTTGAAAATTCTAATAAATGTCTCTTTTATATATATATATATGTAAATACTTCTTTAAATGCATTGGTGACTCATGATAAATGAAACAAATGGCTCTTCCCTACTTCACAGGTGCTCTGAGGACAAATGAATGGTTTTGAGAGTCTGAAAGTTTGTACTTAGGACCACAGCTTCTTAAGCAAAAGTCTGAATAGACGAAGTCTGATTCCTTCACAGCTAAGTCCATTTTACATATATGAATAATTCCATTGCAAAAACCATGGGCCTAAGCATTTTTTCTACAGTTATACAGGTCTGTAAAGCTGGGGCTATGGGCTTCTTCACTATGTGCATGGTGTACCCCCATGAAGGCAGTGACTTGGCCGCTTATGTCACATGCAGTGAATGCTGGGTTTTGTATTTCTCTCATTTGATCTCCATCATGTCAGTGTTCTGGTGGCTGCTGCAGACCTCAGGGTGGAACAGGTCTATCCTGTGAGTCACAGTGTAGTATCCACTGTGCCTTGGGATTACACATCTTGTTTCATGCGTGTTCTGCACTACTACCTACAAATTTCACTCTCAGGACTACATTAATCAGTGTAGCTATTCTATTGGTTTCCCTCATGTAAGTTTAGTCTTTTCAACCAAACTGTTGGAGACCGTGTCCTGAGGAAGTAACAGATGTAACTGAGAATAGAGACCACTATGAGAGTAGAGAGGACAGTAATAACCTCTATATTGGATCATGTGCATGCATATATGAAAGCAACAAAAAAGTTAACCTCTCAAGTACAGTTGGTTGATATTTTACCCAGGTTTTAGCCTGAATGTTAGTATAAGTTCCAGTAACACTTGTATTTCTCTCTTGTGATCTCATCTGCTTGGTTTTGCATTGATCCATTTTGTTTTGCTTTTAGTTTTATATTCCTTCCTCCCTCCCTTCTCGACTTGCTCTGCTTTTGTTTTTCTTGTGATATCATAGCGGCAGCACGGTAAAGCCCCACAGAGATTTTCTTGCTTCAATTCAATTTGGCTCGCATGTATTGCTCTGTTTCTTCCTGAAATTGTATTGCCATTTCCAGAAATGACATGGCAATATTTCACTTGAGTTCACTTGCCATTTTAAGTGGACCTTCATGGATTTGCATTAATGATATGAAACCATGCCTAATAGAACTACAGTGTGGAGAAAGGTAAAATGAAATTAGTTTAGCTTATTGTCTGTTGTGCACTGAGTTGTCAGAGAAAATAAAATTGTAGATTGCTCTAACATCTATAAAAATCCTGCAGGATAAGTCCTGCACTATCTTCAAAATCTGCGCACAGTGATAAGCAAACTACAAACATAAAGTTGCTCGTCTCTGAGGAAAAATTAAAGTTAGTGAAAAGAAAAAAAAGCTACATGAAATTATTTCAAAACTCTTTTGCAGTTTTCTCAAAACATAACTAGTTCTGCTGTTCTTCAGCAAACAAATGAACTTCTGAAGATGTCTGACTAAGCCATTTTTCAATGCTTTAAAAAGTTAAAAAAATTGGTATATCGAAATAAGATACAAACAGACAGAAAACCCCGTCAACCGTCTGTGATTCACATTTCTGAGCAGACAGCAGCATTGCACAACAGCTTGAGATTGGAAATGAGAAGGATCCTACATCCAGACGAAACTTCATGGGGATTTCAGGCAGAATATAATTATTTCATATAATTATATTATATACGAGCAGAATATAATTATGCAAAGCTGGAATTTTGTCAGGACACTGTGGTGAGCACCTATGCTTTGTGAAAAGCTTATGGGGATTTTTAATTACAATAAGTGGTCAGAATCTTAGTTTGATGTCTCAGCCAAGAGATTAATTGATACTGAACTACTAGACTCTCAGTACATGCCTGGGTAGTACGAAAATAACAGAACCATTAGACAGCTTGACTCACCTTGTAGTGATGGCAGAATGGGCTGTATCTGAAATCTGGAACAATGATTAAAAAATACTGTTGCTATTCCACAGAAGAACAGTGATTATGAGGGATGTAAGTCTGTATTCAAGATTCTTTCATTCTGGGGGAAGATATGCATCTGCTAAACACGCAGATATGTTATCTGCTCACTTCAGAAACACTTAAACAACTGAGCATCTGTCCTTAAAAATTACCACAGAATGGAATAACTTTTAAGAAGTTATCATGCTATGGAATGAGTCTTATGATATGAACTCATTATGAGTTGTAGAGCCTTCAATCAGCAGAGTGGATATTACACTGGGTAGTTGAATACCCAACAGTTTCTTAACTGGTTGAGTCCTATCTGTCTAATCTATCTAACTTCTCATGTCACACCCAGCTCTACTGTATCTGAATGTCTTCCAAGTCTCTCCAGGGCAAAAATATTTTTTTTCATTATTTTTGGTAATGTAATATAAACTGGAGGCTACAGTATCATTATTTTATTGCTACCCCTGAGATATTTTTGTCAGATGTTAATTCATAGTGTTGCATAGTTTTTTCAAAAAAACAGAAATTAGAGTTGATACTTTGGGAAAACAGATTTGAAATGCTCATTAGTAGCTTTTTAACTTTTCTATGTGAGTTGTATTAGACATTTCCAAAAACACTTTAAAAGGTTATTAAAATTCCTACTTTCATAATTTCTAGCAGGCTTGCTTTTGGTGGTTTTTTGGGGTTTTTTAGTTTTTTTTTTAAACTTGGTGATACTTATATCTTTACTGAAATCCTGGACTGAGCAAAGGGTATCTGATTCAAAGTTCTGACTTAAGTAGATTTTCTTTTTTTAAGGGCCCATATGCTAATATTCCTGTGAGTTTGCATTAGGTTTGTAAAGTGATGGTAATTGTCTGCCTCGCATATTAAAGCATAAACAGGCCTGTCTGAGTGGTGCCTAAATAGGATTATGAACTGGGGAGCCTTGTATATTTTTTTAAAATGTTGGAAGGAGAAAGAACAAGGTAAGTAAAACTGACCAAACTGCTGTCCTGATTTTTCTGTAGCTAACATACACAGATGCATATAACAGGTAATAACATGCACTTATCCATAGGCTCCCAACATGAGACACCCTGACTGCCAGAAACTCATGCAAAAATATGATCCATACACAAAAAGTCAACTTAACTTCAGCAGAGCTGCTACTGGCTTGACTGTAATTAAGTGCTAATCATAGGGGTGTGCTGTTTTGCAAGGCAGTAAACCAGTTTCCTGAGCGGATCAACTCGGAGGTCAAAGGCCGGGGAGTTGGCTCCGTCGGGGGACCAGGATCACTGCTGAGAAAAGCAGCACACCTGTCCTGTTATTGTGATTATGAGACAAATGTGAATACAGCCAGTAAAACAAAGTAACTTGAAAGTCTGGAAAATTTATTGACGTATTTGTACAAAGTGGCATCTCATAGGCAGAGCGAGCAGGGCGCCGGGCTCTGCCGTGTCCCACAGGACAGCGCGCGGCTCGCCAGCGTCAGGCAGGGGAACTACTCACTGCCTCTCCGTGCTGCCTCGAGAAAGACACTCGGGCTTTCTAAGGTTATGTTTTCCAAGCTATAAAATGAGAATAATAGTAAACTTCATGGAGGGTTTTCCAAGAGCGAATAACAAATTACGTATAGCTCTTCAATATAATAAGATGGAAAGTTTAATCTATGGTAAATAAAAATGGCATCTGCTCCATATATTTCAGCACATAGCACTGTGCATAAGAATTTCAAGAATAGATGTACTTAAAATCAAGAAAAAAACCATAAAGTTTCATGAAAAAGGAGAAAAAACCCTTTGAGAGTAAGTTAAAACGACCACGCTTTATTCAATGGCTTGAAGAGAGAGGTGCTGTGATTTTTGTCACCAGAACAGCACATTTATCAGTAAGTAATTGGACCATTAGTAAGCACTGGTAGCGAACATCCATCCCAGCATGAAAGGCTGGGACTTGACACAGAGAAGTATGACTGTATTGTTTCTGCATCATGAAATCCAAATTTCGGTGGCTCATTTCTATGGCAGATAGGCTCATATAGTTTGAGAACCAGGTCATTTTTTGATCCAGCAAGAATTTTATACGAGCAAAAAAAAAAGTGGCTTCTTCCTCAAACATCAAAAACAAGGCCAAAAAAACCCCAAACCTAAGAGCTGATACTTCAGCACAATTATATTAACATTCGAAACACTGCTGACAGATGGAGAAATGAGCCTGTGGAACTTCCTGACACAGGAATGAGTGAAACACGGAATGTATCTATTTTACAAAGGCTGAGACACTTCTAATCATAAGCAAAAATATGCATATGCATAACTTCATATGCAGATATTTGTTCCAGCAGCACATACTGTTAAAGCCTTCAGTGATATATCCGGAGGAATAAGAAAGGTCGACAGGTTTGGTGTCCAAAGGAGCACAGCTCTCCCCCATTAGCCCTTGTGCTTGTTGCAAGATGCTTCACAAGACCGGGCAGCCCTCTCACATCCCTCAGGCACAAAGCTCCTGCAGCCGGCTGTTGAGTAAATCGGACAGGGAGAGAAGACCTCTCCTGCCTGCACAGCTTATTCAAAAAATGACGTTTTCCCTGCCTTCTGTCCTGGAGAATCTGGTACCAATGGTACTAGTGAAATGTTATTGCACAAGTTGGATTAAGGTCCGATCCCACCTCACAGTGCCCGTGCTTGACGTAACTGATGGCTGGTAGCCTGCAGTGCTCACCCTGTGTGATGAGGTGATCACTTTTCTCTTATGTATGGCACGAGTCTTACCAATGTGTGTACGTACCTGCTGGTGGGGTTAAAGAAGTCAGAGCCAGGCCTTTCTCAGCAGTCCCCACTGACAGGACAAAAGCTGATGGGCACAAATGGAAATACAAGAAATTCTGTTTAAACTTAAGAGACTTTTTAATTTTGAGGATGTTCAAATCCTGGAACAGGAACATAGAGTATGTGGAGTCTCAAGGATATTTTGAATAACCTCAGAGATATTCAAAACCCAACTGGACACAGCCCTGAGCCCCCTGCTCTGGCTGACCCTGCTCTGTGCAGTGGGGCTGGACCAGACGGTCACCAGAGCTGCCCTCTTGCTTCCACTTCCTCCGACTTCTGCGGGTCTGTCAAAATAATAATCAGCCTTACAACCAGCATGACGATTGCTCTGTTTGAGAAAGCTACCTGTATCTTTATCGATGAAGAAAATAAATTCTATGACTTTCACATCCCCTAGACAGAGTGTACAGTATTAACGGAAGAGAGCAGAGCAGACTTGTAATTAGATTTTTAAAAATCTGGATGTTACTGATTTTCAACAGTGCATAACTAATTCATGCACAGCCACTCCACTCACATACATCACTGCATGTGGTTACTATACAAGACTTTTTATTTATAGATCTTCAGGGACGTTGCAGATGCACTATGCAGTTACACCTGATTTCATACAATCCTAGAAAATCACACTGGAAAGGACTTTAATCCCAAATCAAATTAGCCTAATCTGTTAAATAAAGCTTTTAAGGATCTCCAAAATGGAGACTCCAAGACTTCCCCAGAAAATCTGCTACCGTACTTGGAGGAAGATTTCCCTTACAGCAAAGTGAATCCCCCTTCCTGTAATTCTTATTTTACCTATCCTGGCCATGAAAAATAGCCTCTTTTCAACAGCCTTTCATGTACTTGAAAGGTTGATGTCTCTTTTCTTGACTGAACAAGGCCATGTTTTCTAGATCTGCTATCACTCTCACTGACCATACCTGGACTCGTTCCAGTTAGTCCACATCTTTCTTTAATTTACACAAATGACATAAGAGAAAGGTCTGGCTTTATAGATGGAGTTCCTGCACACATGGGGGTTTTGGGGAGGTGGGGGAACAAACCAGAAACAATGCTGGCTTTTGGAACAAACCCAAGCTTTTAAAATATTGAAAAAAAAATACCTTTGAGGGGAAAAAAATCATAGAATATTCTAAAGATCTCCAACACTTGTTCTCAGAGCAAGTACTTCTAGTGGTTTAAGATGCTACTACTCTTCTGCCAGAGGTTTTTGCCTGAGTAGCAGTGTTGGATATATTCACAGAAACTGAGTCCAAATCATGATGCTCGTCTAATTTAACCTGTTGTATAAAACCCCTCCATCAAGCCCAAGAGTTGCTGGTTGAGTTAGGCATATCTTTTAGAAAGACAGCCAATCTTGATTTAAAGACTGCCAACGATAAGGAATATACCAGATCCCTAGAGAAATTATTCTAATAGTTAATTATCCAACCTAATTGCTGGTTTGAATTTGTCCAGCTAAAGCTTCCAGTCATTGGATACTGTTACACTTTTGTTTACTAAACAAAAGATCCCACTACTATCAGAAATATTACTTCAGCTGCTTGCTGTAATGCAACTGTCTCAGATGCTGGCTCACTTCTGTAGCCCTCTTCTGTAGCCTTTCTAATACGCCAATATTTTATTTTGCATGTTTAGTGTTTATTTATTTATTTATTTAGGACACCAGAACCACTGATGTTCAATAATCATCCAGGGGTACACACAAAGATAACTACAATGGCCAAAGCTTTGGAAGCTATTTCATACTGATCCAGATCAGATATTTATTGCTTGGGACCTACTGTATATGGATTTCTTCAATCTCATGCAGAATGTCCCTTGCACCAAGGTCTTCCCTTTTCATGCAGTAGCAAAGCAGGTAGTTTGGGAAGGGGGAGGGTTGGGCAAGTGACTTCACAGCTCAGCTCTGTTTCTAAAGAGTGGCTGAAGCAATCTAGTCTGTTGACTTTAGAAGGCTTGTTTTTTGAATGAGTTAGTTGCTTCTTAAAGTGGCATTTTGCACTTTTAAGGGTCTTAAAAATTGTCCATATAGTCTTAGCCAGAAGAAAAATAACAGAACTAGCCATCTGTCCCCACCATGGTGTGGGGAGGTCCCGTTTAAAATCTGCAGCTAGTTTGTTCTCCAGTAGCATTACTGAGTAGCGTCTTCTTCATGAGATTATTTTGTGCCTGGTTTCCCTGGAAACTTTGAGCATAAACAGAAGATGTAGGTCTTTCGTCTACTGAGAATTTCTTGATATTTGGCAGATTGGACAAGTAGCTACTGCACATGTGCAGACTGATTGAAACATGCAAGTGCAGTGAGCTGTATTTATCCCGAATATGTTGAATTTAACAACACAGGCAGTGGAAGTGTGATATTTACCAGACGCATCCAGTCCCTGCATCTGTGTTGCAGTCAGTCTGTTTAGGCACATCTAATTTGCCACACCTAGAATGTATCTAACATAACTGCATGTTTGTATAAGTTGTTAAGCTCACTTGAGTCCTGCACGTTATGTGCACATTGGGCATCGGCACTGTGCAAATGGGTGCAACTCCCTCTTTGCCCAAGGGATGCACTGATAGCCACTGCAGTGGAACTTATGCGCTGATCAAAAATACGTAATTCATCAAGTTAATTTATTGGAAATTCCTTAAAGAAAGCCTAAATACATCTTGCTTTGTAATTTTAATTCAAACTGATTGATCTAGAATATATTTTATCTCCAAGGTACTATTGTCCTCCTTATGATTAATTTTTCAGAGTTTTAAGATAAGATCTTAGTGAAAACATGTAGTGTTAGCACTGAAAGTCTTTCCACTTCTACTTTTTCTTTTTACTTAGCTCTGCCTTTTCAAGGTAAAATCAGAGGAAATCTACTAATGTTTTCTAATTAACAGGACATTCCACAAGCCCTGAATTGTTTAATTCCCCAAGTTCTGTACCATTGCATCCAAAATAGAATACAGACATTTAAATTGGCTATAAACACTTTCTCAGACATTTTTTATTGCTCTTTTACTGTTTATAGGTGTTAAAAGTCAAAGTGAGAAAAGTAATAGATAAGATCACCTAATCTTTTTTTGTTGTTGTTGTTGTTATCAGTCTTTATGTTAGATAGCACTTCCTTCTAGCAAAGAGAAAAGAATGGGACCTTCATTACAAATCCTATCGCATAAAACAAAGAAAGGAAGGAATCCAAGCAATGTTGAGAGTAGGCCGTGAGATGATAAGCATCTTCACCATCTGTGCCATATATAGTTTGCCTCTAAAATTACTTTGATCTAATACACAGCCTTTGATCTAAAGAAATGAACTATCTTCCCTTCTCTTGGTGAGATGAAGGTGAGACCATATATCCAGCATTAGTGTCAGGATACTTTATTAGATTGGTTGACTTCCCATTTTTTTTTTTTTTCCCAGAAAGTCCATGTGTGTGTGCTGCTTTTTTCTTGGTCTGTTCAGGGGCAGCCAGACATCTCCTTTCCAGAGAAGTAGACAGTTCACTCCAGGGTCCTCTCCAGGTGGGGTATTCAAATAGCACTTAGTCTGGGTCCCCTGACTCCAATGGTGTAGCACTCTCTGATGTCTTTCTGTACTTGTCCCCTGCAACGTGCATCCCTGGCATCAAAATTGCTATGTGAATGGCTACAGCAGAGCTTTGTCATTATTTCAGGCACTCAGAACTGAAAAAGCCCATAAAATCACCGATTGTATTTCAAGACCAGAGGGGGATTATACTGTACCTTATAGCTCCAGCACTTAATAGTGTGGATATGAGCCAGAGCACACCAACTGAGCAGGGAGCCAGGACTCAGCGTACAGACATAGGTATCTGCCAGAACCAGCAGTGGCCAACATCAATTACATCAAAACAAACGAGGAAAAAATTAAATTCACCCACATACATATGTACATGAGTGGATTTATATATTAATATATATATATGTGACTTCTGGGGTGGGTTTTCCCTTTTGAAAGTTCTTCCTCCCTCACCACCTATGACGTGTGGAGCAGGACTACACCACCACAACATTGCACAGGGTTAATGCTTCTATACAGCTCATGGCATGACTCACAGTGTACATTTCCTTGTCTCTCCTATGTGGAGATTATACAGCTTTGAGCTGTTAAGTACTATTTTTTATCTCAAAGAATAAAAGCTTTCACTTTGTACATTTTCTAGTCTCTCTCTGCCTTCTGACTCATAATGACTGTTCACTCTCCTATAGTCTCTTCTTCTAGCTGATGTCAAAGTGCAAAACAACACATACATTTGACTAGATGATAACACAGTGGGTTGGTCCCAGGATGTGTAACTCTATCTATTTAATTAGCTAGCAATCAATTTGAATATGTTCAATATATTCTCTCATCATCATAGCATTTGTAGGAGCCGGTGTGTTACCCAGCTGGTTGTCATTCCCTAGTTCAAAGTGAATGGGAGATCATAGGACATAGATGTAGCTGGCAGTTTTAAAGCAGACCTCAGACAGAAAGGAAGATCTTTTAAAGATAATTATCTGATTACTCTCTGAGAATAAGTGAAAGGTTATTAACAATCACGTATTGCCGAATTTTCTGATTTGGGGCTGCCTGTGTATACTGGCTTGACTATGGATTTCATCAGATGATAATTGGACATTCATAATTGGATGTCCTGATGACATACGAAGTTACAGGTAAGCTACACACTCAAAACATAGAATATGGACTGGTTTAATTTCTACTGCCCTTCTGAACAGAAAAAACTTATATGTGAATACCAGCCCTGAACCCCTTTCTATCAAAGAAAGAGTATGACGTTTTTTATTATTTTTCTGTATGAACCAGAGAAAAAAAATTAAACAGCCATGAACAGGTCCTTAAGTAGAGCAGCTAATGAAACGAGGAAAAAGTAGTCATTATTCTAAGCTCTACTGCTTAGTTTAAGACTGCATTGGGCATAAATATTTGCTCACTTAGTTAACTTCATTGTCCAGTATATCTTATCAATCCATGAACGTTTTCAGTTTTCTGCTTGGGGATCAAAAAACATGCACTGGCAACCAAACTATGAAGAAAGTTAACTCTGTCCCAGCTGAAACCAGGACACCAAATAAAATTCCCACTGAAGTCCATAGTAGTTTTGTCAAAACAAAACCTGTATAACTTGTCAAGAGAATAGGAAATAAATATAATGTATTTTTATCCTTTTAAAAGGATTGGGGTTTTAATACATTTTAGGTATATGTTTTATAGATTAAATCTATATATGTGTTTTGGAAATGGCCTTCATTAACAAACAGCTCCTCTTCATACAACTAATGAAATGGTAATGCTAAAGGATCCTGAGAGGACCTCATCTGGAATACTTTCACAATTTTGAATATCCCTCTGTGCAAAAGATAAACCAAAACTGGACATGGTGGAGAAAGAGTTTTTTCAGTCTTCCTCTGATTCTCCCTGTAACTTACAGGTTGATGATACTGAAAAGCTTTGGTTTTGTTTTACCTAGCAAAGCAAAAGTTGAAAAAAGATATATAAATACATCAAAATTATAATAGCGCACCTGGTAAAGGATTGTTTAAACTAAAGGACAAGTACAAAACAAATGGGAATAAACTGACCGTGAATAAACTAAAAATTAAAATTAGAATATGGCTTTGGATCAAAAGAGCAGTAAGTTTTTCATTCACCTGTCTAGTGAGAGTGGTAGGACATGGCCAGGCCTCCTCCTGCCCCCTGGCACAACGCATGGGCAACACCCATGGAGTAGGGTACTTCTTCCACATTATCTAACCTACGCACTCTTAAAACAGTACGGTTGAGATTAGACTTCGGTTCTGGAAGCACTGAAAATCTCAACATTTTCTTTGGCTATTTGTAGAATACTTTTATTGTAACCATGACATGGTCAATAAAATACTAGCATAAAAACTTTGCTTGTATTCATGTAGATGTGGAACTAGTCTACAGGTCTGGTGATGATACCTGTGTTGATCTCAGATGGAAAGAATGTGGTATTGAACTATCTCTACATACCCAATGACATATCACCAAAATCTCCACCCAATCTCACCAAAATCTCTGGGTTTGATGTGTTCATACCAAAATAACTGTATCACAAACTGTAGCAACTGGAAGATGTGATGCAAATTTCTTTTTATTTTTTGTTTTGCCAAACATGTTTGGTTTTCATATTTATAAAGACTTTATTGTAGCCTCCTTAGTTTACTTTGATTACTTTCAGTTTCTAACCTAGCTCAGATACCTTTATCACCTTTCACGTCTGAAAAATTACTATAAAAAGGTCTGTCTCCAGTATAATCACAACTTAAAGTATATTTTTATTTTTAATATAGGGAAATTATGTGTTGAAAGGTAAAGCAACATATAATTAATAGCAAACCTGGCTAATGATAGCTAAAATACATCAAAGCCTCCTCCAGCCCATTGGCTAGTATACGTGCTTTCGGAAAACTACTAACTTCCAAGCAAGGTAACTTCTTTTCTAACTAAGGATCTTTTTACGTTTTATAGTGGGAGACGCTGATTGTAGCTTTGGTTCATTAATAAAATGATAGATCCATGTCATTAACTCATGCAGTTGATGCATAAGTTGATGTGTGATCTTCCTATAATGTTTTACTTTATGACTACTGAACATGTGGTACTCCTATATGTGTTCAAACACAACCATTGTATGGTTTGTGTCATATGTTTGTGACTGAGGTCAAGGGCTAATTTAACAAAAGGAGGCCCTTTTGGGGAGTTGCCTTGGCTGTTGATTTCATAGACACTGTTTCCATCAGTTTGTTTTACTCATCTATCAGAAGCAAAATGAAGGTTTAGGTGCTTTGCATGTAATTTTTATGGATCTGTGGATGTCTATGGCCAAAAGACATTGCAAGGACCATTCTAACTTTCTGCATAATACGATACACTGGCTTCCTTCACTGAAAAGAATCACTAGGGTCAGTTACCTAAGTAGGTTCTATCAAGTGAAGTTATATGGAGCCAAATTACGTATTACCCAGCCTAGAATTAGGTTTGGATCTTCCAAGAAATCACAGGGCATTCACTAGTACAAAAAGTCTGCTCATCTTCCCACTTTTAGAACCTTCACTGTTGAGCTGACTTTGTTGAAATGAATCTGCATGAGAAAATTATATCAAAAAAATAATTACTGGCAAAGATATATGTAGGCTTTGAGAAAGACCTTGCACAGGTCTTCATTTGTTTATAAAAGTTCTCTCCTGCTTCCTCTCTGTGTTGTAGTTAATTGCAAAGTGAGTCATCAGGATGAAGCTGCCATTTTTTGTTCTATTATCAAATGTTTTGAAGACGGCTGTGCCATCCCCTCTAACTCACTGGGTCTTTCTTGCATATTGATTGTTTATCTCATGAGGATTCAATGACATCATGCTTCCTTGCCCTCGAGGGTTGGGCCTTCACTGAGCACAGCAGAATTACAGGGTTTCAAGAAGCCCTCTGTTCAAAGTGTCCTCACAGCCATGAGTCAACTTTCCTTCATTGATGTTGTATTTTTGTAGCATTGTTCAGCTCTAATGATGAGAAGCCAGTTGCACAATTAAGATAGATGCAGTCTTGTTGCACTGCTTACTAATCTCAAGAAGCTGTTGTGCTTTATGTTTCATCTGACAAGAAGGGCAAGGTGGCGCTTTGAGAAGATGAGAACATGTTCAGACCCATTTTCTGATGGAGTTTTTTTCAGATGGCTCTGGAATCATGTATGGCCATCATCCAACACTAATAGCTAGTTTAACTATTAGAGCAACTCGGTTCTTCATCAACTGAGTAGCATTTCAGTTATGTTCTTGTACTGAAGCACAGATGGAAAGAGAGGAAAATAGTAGAGAAAAAAATGAGAAAGATGATGTGTTTGATTAAAATTCTAGTTCAAAATGGAAAAAAATTAATAATCTCATACTTCCTATATTTGAAACTCTACACCATATTCACATCTTCTGCTCAGAAAACACTCTCATCTCCCTGATTATAGAATTATTTCTCTGTATGCCTCTTACTCATCTCTGTCACTATGCATTACTGTATCCTCGTTTTTACATCTACTCAATAAGAATCACTTTTGGATTTCTGATCAGCTATCTCCTACTGTCCTGTGAGTGTTGCACTAAAAGATTTTTCTGACCTTATGGCAACATACTATAAGAACTCTTTTATTTTTCTCTAATTCAGAAAAAATACAATTAAACAGAAATAAGAATTACTTGCAGTCTAACTTTAAACACATTTTCTTCACTTGGAAAGCATTACAGCAACTGACTTCTTTGCTGATCTTCTGAAGATGTTCCTGTTACTTCTGAAAAAAAAAGGCAAATCTTTGTGCCTTTGAAAAGTAAAACAACTGCTTTTGTCATTTGCACAGGTCTAACTCTGGAGTCATAGGTAGACTTAGGTAGATTCTAGATTTCTGACATACCCCAAACTGGAAACAGTAATCAGGAGCTGATTCATGAGTAAATCTAACTGTCTGACCCTACAGACAGCAATATCCATCAGAGAGTTAGGGAAGGGAACTTCACCTTATTTCACACTAATCAATGTGCCATTCCTAAAATAGCGTGGTCTAAACACTTGCTTTGTGCAATTGTAAAATTAAGAATTAAAGATTAATTCTGTCTTTTGTTGTGGATAAAATAGTTAATACAGCATGCCAGGGTGACAGATACGAGCTCTGTATCCCTGGTAAGAGAATTAAAAAGAAAGAGGGACACAGGACAGCTTGTTAAAGACAGTCCTTTGAACCCCAGTGTGTGGGACATCTCAGAGGCAGGGAAGGGAGAAGAAATGTGAAGCAGAGGACAAGACACAAATTTGATGCCTCCAGGCATTTGGGATAGTGCAGAAGCCCACAGCAGAGTCTGGGAGGGGAGCTATAACTTACCTGTTAGGAGAACTGGTGGTTGGCAAAGGGGAGGAAAGGAACAGCCATGGCTTCCTACTGGGGGCATGTGGGCAACTCTTCCTATTCCAAAGCAACTCATAATGACTTCCATCAGCTACCTTCGCTTCATCTTTCCCCTACATAAAAGGGACAGACGGTGTACACTGTCTATCACAAGTGGGTTTTCTCATTGGGTTTGGCTGGGTTTTTTAGTACACTTTTCTTTAATGCACTACTTTTTTTTTTTTTTTTTTTTTTAAAGCTAGCTAAAAAATGGATGTCTCTGTTCATGTGAGATTTCAGAGCACCAACATCTGTTTTCTTTCTAATTCAGTGCAAATGCAAAATTATGCTGACATTTTCCACATACAGGAATTTCAGTAAAAGATACTACTTCTTTGGAAAATTGAAAAGAAATAAAAATTTAAAAATCCAAGGAAGAAAATAGGCAGAAAACCAGGTGACCAGATAACCAGGTGACCAGGTCAAGAAACAGGCTGCCCCAAGAGTGTGCCAGGCCATAACAACAGCCTACTTACTGTCAGGAGATTTCACAAAACTGCTGTGTCTCGCTAACGGTTTCAATTCCAATAAATTAACATTTTCTGACAGTAAACTGGGCCACTGGAAAATTTTCTCAATAAATTGAGTGCATGCATATGCATGCAAGTCTGAGTTTGTATGTATAGCTGCAAGAAGGTGTCAGTTACTTATGCCCATTCCCACTGAATCCAGCTCTGCTGTCTTTCTGCTGGCTGGTGAAACACATGAGTTCAGTACTGGACAAGCATCACTGGTAGTGATGTTATAAAGTAAACAATAGGTACATCAAATAGATAAGTGGAATTTGTTTAACGTTGTTATGGTCAATATTTTGATAAATTCCATGTGCAGAGACTCCTTCCTGCTCATCCTCCCCTTCTTGAATCTGTCTTTTCCACAAACAGAGTTTAAAAATGTTCACTTGAGAAATGGATTATGCCTGCATACCCTCGCTGCATCTGCTGCCGGTGGCAGTTTTTAGTTGCATCTAAAAACTTGTATCCTGTGATCTTTGTGAGTCCTTTAAATTTAGAAAGAATTCAAGAAAGCAACTGAAAACTGTGTAAGGAGGTGCAACAGACTTCCCCAGCAAACCAAGTGCCAAGTGAAAAATTTCACTTGTCAGAACGAGATTTTTTTGGTTTTCATTATGACAGTTGCTCTGGTCATTAGAGTCACTTACTCATTACTATATGGAGGCAGTGCTAGCTACCCACTCGAGGAGACAACTGGATTTACCTGTTTGCCTCCAAAGTCTGTGGGATCCCTTCCCTGAGCTTCCACATGAGCTAGACCTGACTTTTTATAAATCCCTGCCTCCAACTATTCAACTATTCTTGTGATGAGGGACTGAATTATCCACACAAAAGGTACCACACTGGGATTACAAATGCATGCCTACTACCCACTATCCCACAAGCTGGAGAGCATGTTTATTAAGTGTCAAAGAAAGATATTTTTATAAGAATGAGTCACAGAAGCAATATATTATTTTATTTCTTGCTAAACAAAAGAAGAAAGACAGTGTCAATTAAAATCAAACCATCCTTCCTTCTAAACAATACTCTTCATAGGTGCTAACCTGGTCAAAAATATCTTTGTTTATGTCCCCTCACTGTCAATGTGACGATACTGCAGTGGCAAGAACCACAAGTGTGACACTTTATAGCAAAATTCATCTATTAAAGAGTGATAAAAATTTGGAAAATAAGACTGTGGCTGTTTTCTACTGTTCCTTTACATAAATTTGGGATGTTTCCCACTTATTACTATTCTCTCCTTCCTGTAAAAAAGTCATTTTCCTGTATGTGGCTATTTGTTAGAAGTTAAATATTTCTTCTGTATCTGGTAACCTTTAAAAATAGTCTGCAATAATCCCTGAGGGTTTGCTTAAGGTTTGCATATATACTTTTAACATATCAGAGCAAGTGGAAATCCAGAAAAGGTTTTGAAATTATGGATGCTGTAGGCATGGTGCTATAAAAATAAGACAAAAATACTGATCTGAAATTATAAGACTTGCAGACTCACACTATGCTGAGGTTGTGTTTGCAGACCCATGGAGGAATGGTTCTGATACTAAGCAATGCAGATCACTGAACCTACATTGTGCGTGCTATTCCTTTGATTTAGGCTGTTTAACTTTTTAAGAAGCCCCAGACCCATCTTCATTTCCTGCAAACCAGTTTGCTAGAGAAATGTTTTTCTTTCTGCCTTCAAACATCTATCTGTCCTCAAAGCTTCTAAAGAGTTACATGCAACAACTTTTTCAAGCCTACAATGGGCATTGATTCAATCGTGCATCTGCAACTGTTTTTCCACCGCAGTGTGTAAGCTGTTACTACCCTGTTCATTGATCTATAGCTGTAGAGAGCAGTGATATTTACGTCACTGGTTCATTTTCTGAATATCAGTTCCGAAGCCAGTGCATAAAGATGGAAGGGTTTAAAAGTAGCCTCTCTCTGCATGTGTGTATATATAGTCACCATATTTGTAACGCCAGTTTATGGGAGATGTAGCACAGACAGATCACAGAATGGCAATATAAACCAGGACACGTTTCAATGACCTAGGGGTCCTAGCAGAGTCATTTGACTGACTGCCCTGTATGCAAAACATATGACTCAATGAGAGACCGCCTTCTCAAAATCCTTTCCCATTAAGAATGGGGTGTGACAAAGGAAATAATGTGTGATTGCTTTAGTAAAAGCATGTTAGCCATATAAGTTTGGGATGGCTGTATTTTTTGGGTGGCAAAGCAAATGAGTAAGTGATGTTGGTCATCCCGAACATGTATCAGAGTGGCCTTTGTACCACATCACACAGGCACTTCTGTATTGTTCCAAATGCAGCAAGAAACCCAGGCCATCATGGTTCTATTTTAGGAACAAACAATTTTAAAATTCTTTGTCAGCAGAGGTGTTCCTCTTAAAAAAAAAAAAAAAAAATTGTTTCACAAGATCCATAGAGGGGAAAAAGTTACTTTGAACTTAATGTAGGCTTTTTAGACAAAACAATGTGTTCTTAGTAAGATACAGTAAGATGCAGATATTTTAAGGTTAACCATTAGTACAACATCCTTTCCATAGTTCTCCTGATAGTTTGTCAAGCTAGTGATAATGAAAATGCCATTTTTGTTAGTGATGATTATGTGAGAAAGAAGGAATCAAAACTTGCTTTTAAAGCCTAGCATTGGTGTATGTAGACTACCAATTATACGGGGAAAAAAATTTGTAGAGTTCTTTAACAAAATATATGGTGTAGAAGGTCCCGAGAAGAAATAAAATGGGTAGATCATAATGCCATTATCCATCTTTCCACATATTAGGTGCTGCTGTTGGGCAAGAGCACGAGTACTCTGAGTTAGATAGCTCTGTTCTTCAGACATGATGGATCTGTTCACAAGGCAGGTCAAGTTCTTCTACACAGCAGGAAGAGGGCATGCTCTCCAGCCAGTCCCTGGCAGGGGAGCATATGCTCACAAGCCATGAGAACCACCTTCTTCATTCTAAAAGTTTAATGCACTTCTCTCCTCTTGCCTTTGTGAGCACTTAGCACAAGAGACTGAAAGTATGTTTTGCTAAAGGGGAGACAAATTCTTATTGGGAATGACTGACCAGAAGCCAATGTGCTTCTGGAGACAATTCAGGGGTTAAGGAAGGTAGCAGAACCTAATTCATCCTTTGAAAAGTGACAAGTTTTGAACTTTGAAAATAACTGTGCTGATTTGTTAAATTGTCTTAGTGATTATCTACTTGAAAGAAGTGTTCTTGTTTTATTCATGATAGCAATCCTCCTCACTTCTTCCACTTCCTTTTTTTTCCACTATCTTCTGTGCTGTTTTTTACATACAGAGTTCACAATGGGAACTCAATGCATGGAGTAGCTGCAAAGTGGGAGCCAAGAATAAAAAGAATTAACCATACTTAATATTCTCTTGCTTTTGAAAAACCTTTCAACTTAAAGAAGTACAGAAAGTAATGCTGTATTTCCCTATATGATTTAATTTGTCTTTTAATAATGCTTAAGGGCAAAAGAAGGGCAGATTCTTTCCTATCTTGATGATAGGGATAGAGGCACGCAGTTTGTACAGAAGTTGTGCATATGGGAGAACTAGTGACCCTGAGGAGCATTGAGCTATAGAAAGCTACACGAAGGCCAAGGCGTGGTCTAATAGCAAGAGAAGCCTGTTCCTTGAAAGGGGGACAGTTGGGACCCACTGCCCACACTCAGGAGTGTTCCTGAGACCCAGCAAACCCCAGGCTTGGTCTAAGCCAATATAATACATCCATTATTGGCTTTAAAATCTTCTAGATTTTTTAGAAAAAAAACCAACCCTTCCTTCTCACCAACTCACTCTCATAAAGAGCCTCCTTCTAGTGAAGTCTGACTATTCCATAGGAGTCAACAATGACACTTTTTTCATAAGCCTTTGAAAATGCAGTTTGATTCTAAAAAGTGACTCTCTTAAAATGAGAATTCTCCCCATTTACAAATCTACTGATATTGAATAATAACTTTTTTTTTACCAAACACTAACTTTTACTGTTTCTTTCTTTTTCTAGTTTTGCAAAACTGATAGTAGAGAAAGAAACTGGATTCTGTTCCATCTTCAGCATCTTCAGCAGAACTCGTGTCAACATCCAGTCAGCTACGTGCAAATAAATTTGCAGAAGATACCAAATTTGTGCAAGTGTCATGGAGAACTTTTATTGCTCTAGTGGTATGTCCTTCTGTATGCAGTACAACACACAATTCCTGTAAAATATTCTGCAAAATTGGCATGACAGAGGTATCCAGACTGCAGTCCTCTCCTTGGCAGGCATCTTGTAAGCTTCTCTATACAGGTGTGTGGTACCCTCAGGAAGAGACAATTCTAGGGACTTTTTTCAATGAGATTTATGAAAACTTTTCATGTTTGAAAACCAGACTTCTTCGTGAGAGATACAGACATTCAAGAACTTAGCAGGCAAAGGCATGTTTTCGAAGATTTCTGATCAAAAGGAAAAGAAATTCACCCAGTAGTAGTCAATAGCCCAATGCTCAGGACACTGGCAAGGTCTAGAAGATGCAAATTCAAATATTTTATCTGTTGAATTCACTACACGAATAATATACATGAACAAAAGCCATTCACAACATTTTACATGAGCCAGGTGAGCGGTTTTGCTGCCACACTTTTTTACATAGTGATTGTCAGTTTCACATGTTGTACAAAGCAAAACAATTTTAAAAATTCATCAGTCCTGAAGAGAATGTGTGGTTACTCTATTTTTTTCCCAGCAGCCCTTACTCCAGCTAAGCTCTGATGTTAACCCTGTTATAAAACTTGGTAGGAGAAGTTCAGGACTTACTTTAAACCATTTCACTGTGTCCTAATTGACTACTACAAAGTAGGAGGACATGACACCTATAAAACCAGCCAGATTCTGTTTCACAGACTTAGATTACATATTCACAGGATAATAGAGCAGCTTAATTAACCTTTTGGAAACTACTGCAAATTAGTTGTCTGACCATTTTACCTCTGCAGGCAGCTAAACTGCTAATCTTCTATTTTGTGATTATATTTGCAAATGCTCCTAATAGGCAACATTCACCCTCAACATACAGAAGTACAGACAGGGAGAGTAAACAGCGATCCTTCTCTAATGGTGGCTTCATGAACCATCTTCTGCTCCCCCTTGTCATTTGAGTGTGATTTGCTGACACTGCTGGACTTAGAAAATTTCGGTATCCACTAAAGGAAAGTTGATGAATATTTCTTGAGGATATTATGATCATTTGCCATCTAAATGGCAAATAACAGGGACAATACAGACCTCTAATGTTTCCTAATGAAATCTTAAATTGTGAACGGAAATGGAGTCTGAATCCTCCTCCTTCAGAGATGCACCTATATTCATCATTTCATTGGTCCTCAGTAACTCCAAACTATATTTCTCTTTGTGATGGGTTGATCCTGGCTGGATGCCAGGTGCCCACCAAAGCTGCTCCATCACTCCCCCTTCTCAGCTGGACAGGGGGGAGAAAATATAACAAAAGGCTCATGGGTCAAGACAAGGACAGGGGGAGATCACTCACCAGTTACCATCATGGACAAAGCAGACTTTACTCCGGGAAATCAATTTAATTTATTGCCAGTCAAATCAGAATAGGGTAATGAGAAATAAAACCAACTATTAAAACACCATCCTCCCACCCCTCCCTTCTTCACGGGCTCAACTTCACTCTCAATTTTCTCTACCTTTTCCCCCCAAGTGATGCATGGGGATGGGGAATGGGGCTTGCAGGCAGTTCATCAAACATCTCTGCTGCTCCTTCCTCCTTGCTCTTTTCCCCTGCTCCAACATGGGTCCTTCCCACGGGCTGCAATTCTTCAGGAACAGGCTGCTCCCGTGTGGGGCCCTCACGGGTCCACAGGTCCTGCCAGGAGCCTGCCCCAGCATGGGCTTCCCACAGGGTCACAGTCTCCTTCAGGCACATCCATCTGCTCCAGTGTGGGGTCCTCCCCAGGGGCTACAGTTGGATCTCTGCTCCCCCGTTACCTCCATGGCTGCAGGGGCACAGCTGCCTCACCATGGGCTGCACCACGGGCTGCAGGGGAACCTCTGCTCCGGCACCTGGAGCACCTCCTCCCCCTTCTTCTTCACTCATCTTGGTGTCTGCAGTGGTGTTCCTTTCAATTCTTCTCACTCTTTTCTCCCGCTGCTGTTCTGCAGCAGTTTTTCCCCCCCTTCTTAGATACGTTATCCCAGAGGCACTACCACCATCACTGATGGGCTCAGCCTTGGCCAGTGGCAGGGGTTTGTTTCAGCCGGGTGGCATTGGCTCTGTCAGACACGGGGGAAGCTTCCAGCAGCTTCTCACAGAAGCCACCCCTGTAGCCCCCCCGCTACCAAAAACCTTGCCACACAAACCCAATACACTCCTCATTTTAATCAAATTCTGTTCCATTATCTTTCCAACACATATTCTTGAAAAAATGTATCTTAGGTGAGGGCACCCAACAGTTGCCACAACACCTCACAGTACCCTCAGTTGCTAGGAAGTTAATTATAAACTATTTGGTTCTTTAATATCATTAGGTATATTCTTAACTTTTCAAGTAAAAACATAATTAGTAATGAAGTAATTGCAAAGCAGAAAGCAAAAGGTTTTCACTGAGAAATATTTACTCCTTTGAAATATTTTCCCATAGCATGTTTCAAACATGGAGTTCGGTCAAAACAGACCTGTTCCTCCAAATGTCTCCCTTTTCACCAGTCCATGTTTGTGGCTGAGAGTACAGCTTACATAAAGTTTCCCCTTTGGTGTTAACTCTCTCCACCATCTTACTGCATTGACTGAAGGGGGACCAGCCCATTATCCCTGTTACAGTCTGGTCTCCGGTTATTTTGTCTAAATGCTTCTTTAAAGGGTTTATAATTCTAGTGTCACTCTCTGGCAGTTTACATCTCATGCTACAACTTTCCAGGAGTCATGCAAAAATTTAATATATTAGCAGAGAGAACAGCTCCATCACATGCCAAATTTGGCTCTAGATGAGTGATAATACCAATTTCTGTACCACTCTGCCAAACTGCATACTCCTGCTTCCCCTACACCCTTTCCTGGCAGCCCTAACTGCCTTTTCATGCCATTGGAAAAATCTCCCTTTCGTTTCACTTTTTGTAAGAAGTAGAAGTATGTTACATCAGTTTCAGCAAACAGGTTTTTTGGTTTTTTTTTTGTAAAGCAATAAAGAAGAGTAAGTATATTTGGCAATCAATTAAGACAGCTAGAAGAAACCTATCAATTTCAGCCCTTTCAACTGGCTCTTGAGAAAAGAGATGTGTCCAAATGACAAGGATGCTTAAGTTATCCTTTCTTCCTCATGTAAAAACATAAGGCTTATAATATGTACTTGGAAAAAAAAATCTAGTTACAATCCCAGGCTAACGTGTGCAGTGAATTAAGTCTGTCCTTCTAGAAGCTTTAATTTGTATGCCTGTTTTCTGGAAACTTTCCTAAGTCAGCTAAGAAAATGTTCCAGATTCTGCTTGTGTGAATGCGCATACAAGTAAATACCTCTTGGATCATAAAATTGCGGCTGTACGCCAAACATACTCCTGTTAGAAGCACCACCCCTGATTCAGATCTCACACAACTGTTACACCAACTCAACTGAGGGATCAGAAACAAGAACAAGAAATTAGAAATTCCTTGTCTTTTGACAGTAAGTAGCTTTTTAAAAATGAATTCCACAAGTCTCAATGGAAATTATCCTGATGGACAAGTTATTTATTGGCAAAACTGCATTATTTCATGGCCCTGATCCAGTGGAGGACTTAGGCATGGTGCTTACTTTTCAGCATGAGACTATTCTCATTGGTTTCAGTACAGCTTCACATATTTAAAGCTAAACTGTGTTTAAGTGCTTTGCTGGATTGTGGCCTGTTTCTTCTGTCAATAACAGGAACGTAATGGAGATTATAGCTGCTATGGAGAGATGACATAAGTTTAAACAACTGAAAAAGATCAGACTGCTTAGGACTGTTGATTTCTATCAACCTTGTATATGTTTTAGATCACAGTACACTGACTCTTCTTCTTAGAAATTGCAAGTACCATTTTCTTATTTCCTGAAATTTTTTTAGTTCTTTGTCACAAGTATCCCGGATGGTCTTTTTATTCATAGGCTCATCCAGACTGAATATGTGTGACCATTACCATTGCGGAATAACTGTTCCCTGGCTGATCTTATAACCGATGAGGACTGAAAGATTCAGAATGAGAACAACAGTTTTTTATTTTGGTATCTCTTTATATAACAGTGAAGCTTTTCTAGCTCCTCGTTTATCTACACCACACATGAGTACACCAGGTCTCCCATGTACCTTTCAAGCAAAAGAATACTTCTTGAGGAGTTTTTTTCTGAGTTTCCTGGGTCAGAGATTTAATAAATATCCTTCTCAGCTGTCTTTGCTGTAGTGACTGAGTGCTTTAAGCACTTAGGTAGAGATTTGCAGCTAGTAGCTCTGCTGTTGGGTGACTTTGTTCCTATGGTCATATTCTTATCACCTTTGAAGAAGGGCTTAGAGGTGGCCTGGTGAGTACTGGCAGATTACCATTATTATATTCTTTACTACAATGTGCTTTAAGATTATTAGAAAAGGCGACACCAATTCATTTAGACTTTCTAGTTCATCTTCCCTATATTACCTCCCAGGGACACTACAAACTGAAGATGTATAGTTATATAAAAGTCTTTAAAGTTGTATAAATTACCAGATTCTATTATCTGCCATAACTAAGTTGCTGAAAATACATATTCCTTTAATGATCATATTCATGAAACTGGATACATTCACCAAGAAGCACTTTATTGGTAAGTAGGAAAATGCAGGTATCATTCTTGGTGGCTCCAGTAAATTTTTAAAGTAATATTACACCCCATATACCAGATGCAGGATATATGAGCCCATGCAAAGTACCTCTGCAGCACTGCTATTCTGTTTCCTCCACTGCCAGACTATCTATGCATAGCAATACATTTTATTGGGAAGGCTTTCCCTCTAGTCACCTGAATGCTGTCATGCTTCAAAATATAGCACACTTTGGAATTATGTGCAACTGAGAGGCAGCTACAGATATCTTATGTCTAATGAAAAAGCCTTCTGTGTCAGGCTCTTGAGGCATACAAGACTGGGTAAGCCTGAAAAATTAGGCCACTGGGTACTTTGTCCAAACCACTGGTTACTGAACATTTCAGGGTCAGATTTTTGTCACTGCGCCATCAGCTCAGGTGATGAGTTTTCAGGTCTTGGCATCCATGTGACTGCACTGCAAATCCATACCTGTGATGTTGTCTCAGTCCAAGCGTGGTGTTCATCTGTATGTTGCTGTGTTCCATGTGGGCATGTCACATAGTCCTTGTTTTGCTGCATTAAGAAAAACACAATCCAACCCCTGTTCTTCTGGGTCTCAGGGTGTGTGGGGCTGGAGCTGTGAAAAGGTACTGGAGAACTGTTATGTCTCCATGCGTTTTTGCTGTGTTCTCATCGACAGTTTTTACAAGAAACTCGTTTGGGCTTTTAATATGTGCCCATTTACAAGCTGAAAACATTGCTAAACTAGTGTTTGGTGAAGTGAAAAATTAGTAGCAGATACCCGAGTCTAAGTTTACTCTGAAGTGAAATTAAGTGGAACCTTATTTCTTGAGTTATTTAGGGAAATACTGCCCCACGAGGCACTCAGGTCACCTGACAGACATTGGCTCTGAGTTCTTTTATCTTTTAATACTGAAAGCTATAGCCATGTAAAATCTCTTTGCCGTCAACAAGGACAAAACAGACGTTCAGTGCTGCTTTTTATACACTTCCCAACTCTGCATGCTCCTGCTTCACAGATCAAACTGATCATTTGATGAAAAATGTATTTGTGGTGTCTACAAATCTTATCTCACAAAGCTGTTGATACAGGTGCAATTTAGGGATGGAACAGGAAACCTGGTAGCTGAAATGTCCTTCCGACCTTCAATATTCAAATATCGTATCTTTTTCATCATTCATGTGAAACAATTCTTCTTTTGATATGACCTGTAATGAATGGAATTAATTTAAAAATACATACATCATAGATTATTTGTAAGAAAGATAAAGCAATGCAGCTGTTTGCTGTATAGCTACCTATAGGGTTTAACAATAATGCATTGTTTAAAGTTACAGTAACTGTAATCAGGTATCATCATAGCTTGATGGCTCAGGTAAAATATGGAGAGTAAACATCATAGTACCACTACTTGTTAACAAAGACAGTGAGAAAACAGTTTGGCTATCTTTGTCTGTACTGAAAAAAAAGAGAACCAAATTGTAAAATACAGACCAAGGGTTACTACACTTAAGAAATAATATTTTCCTTACGTGGAGTATATGCCACTCATGCCAGTATCAAGTGAGAGCAAATGGGTTGTGTGAAAAGCAGCAATAAGAAGAGAAAAAAAAATGCAAAATATAATTTAGTTTTCTTGAAATGTTCATGGTATGTATAACAAATAAAGGAAATGTAGTAATCTACAAAAAGATGAAAGCCTAAACTACATATGCACAAGTTTCTGATTCAAAAAATAAATTTACTCAGCTCTTAAGAAACTTTTAACAAAACAATGCTGAATTCTGAATAGAAACCAACACAGATCTTAATGACTTTCCATTCTATCCTTAATCTAGGAGTCATGATTCTCAAATGTATACAAACATGATAAAAGAATTCTTAAGCATCTTGCCAAAATTGTTTTGAGTAGTCATTGAATAAAGTCCAGGAGAGAAGAGGATTCATTCAAGACATTGCTGAATTCTCCTGTTGGGAGCATAGCCTACACGTATTTGACAAATGAAACGTAATGTGCAAAGTATTTGAGGATTGATTTGTACTAGTGTCAATGATTAATAAATCATAAAGATTTAATACATTATTGTAAAATATTACAGATCAGAAAGAATCAGTAATTCCACATTCCACATGCATCCTACTGCCTAAAGATAGTTTCACTTTTTTCCTGTTTCTGTTTTTGTTTTGATTAGTTGCTGACAAATAATGCAGAGATCTGTCTCATTAATGCTTCTTTGCAATGATTATATGGTAAAATGCTGTGCCTTTTGTGGAAAATCTACACAAATGTTGTGCTGATGTCTGAAGGTTTTGTGAGAATAATGGCTTTTCAGGTTCTTGGCAGAGCCGGGCTGTGAGGTTTTCTTATTAAACCAGAACTTTAAAATAATTTTGTTTCTTTCAAAGATTTTTGCCTATCATCTTGATGCTTTCATATACAGACTAAGACACAGTGGTAAAATTGGTAGGATGCTTTTAATAAACATGGTTTCCATGGTTGATACTGTTATCAGCCAACCATACCCTTCTACTGCTTGATGCAGAGAATTTTCTCCAAACTCCTCCTTATGTGCTGTTAAGTGCTGTTAAGAATGAGGTAGGACATACTGACTTTCTGTTCATTCTTATCTTAATGATAAATGGATCAGGACACAGTCTAAATGACAGACTTTTAAGGTAACTGGTCTGTAATACAAATTGTCTCTTCCCCTCTTTAGAATGAAACAAGATACTTAATATAGTAAGCTGATTCCGTTTTTCTTAAGAACATGTGGCCAAATGATTGGTTGAAAATTTCTGAATATTTCTAGTTTTGTTTCACTTTTGGTTTTTGGTTTGGTTTTTTTGTTTGGTTGTTTTTTTTTTTTCATTCTGTAAGTGACCAAACATAACTTCAAAAAATAATAATAGTCATTCTTCATCCTTTTTCATAATATAGCCCTCTCTACATCCTACATGCAAAATATGTTGCAATTGTGTTTGAAAATTCCTTGAGCCTTGTACAAAAATAATTTCTGGAATAAGAGAATATGCAAAAATAAAATTGCTGGGAATAAATAGCAATCTTGTATCCTTAAGAGAACTCAGAGATGGCCACGGTAGGATTCATCTCACTGATCTTTATATGCCTGGAGTGTAGAGTTTTGTGTTTGAGACAGCTTTCTAGACTCCCTCTATATTCAATGTCAAGAATGGGGCATTTGAGTTCAGTAGTTATCTCATCATGAAAGTAATATCCAAAATAGACCAGAAGAACTGTGCCTAGAACCGTTACTTTTCTTTGTTGACTGGAATCAATGAGTCTTTGTAAATGACGATTAGGTATTTAGATCAAATGTATACCTCTGTTTTTCACCAAATGAATTCCACCTCCATCCTCTCTTTGAGTTTGTGATTGAGGCACTTTGTAATTGTAGACATTAATATTCAAATACTTGATATTTTTTTATTCTTAGAACATTTGTGGTACAACTTTTATTTGATAATCCTCCTAATTTGTCTCTGTTTCCGGGAGTTACTTGGATATTTGTTTGTAGGGTATCTCAAAGGCCTTTCATCCTAAACTTTGCATATATTGCTTCTGGGCAGCTGTTATGTTGTCAGTACATGTTTTCTCTCCTTCTGTTCTCTTCTATGTGGAAGCACACGAAGGACAAAAGAGAGGAACTAAGTGTAGAGTGCACACCCCCTGTAATGGGTAGCCATGAGTCAGATGTATTTCATGCAGAGTCTGCTGTTTATTTTATGATAACCTTATGACAGGAAAACAATTCCTCATGTATATATAATTAAATTATAGAAATTCTATGTTTGAATAATTCCTTTCAACCTAGTGGATATGGGGGCAGTTTACACTTGAACAGCCTATGTGAACAAGAAATGGCAAATGGTTGAGTATAATTCAAGCATACTTAAAGGTCTATCTGAAAGAGCATTTCATCCTACTGTGCTCACACACAGGACAAATAGAAAAGAAAAAACTCCTAGTGCTTAGTGAAACCTTTTCAGATCATCTTTCTTTTTTCTCATTTAGGAACTCATTTAAAAATGCATCACTTCTTCTAGTTGTACCTGGAGGGGATGGAGAGGAGAGAAAGGAAGTGATTCTGACAAAAATGCTAGTCTCACAAAAAGAAAAGACAACATAAAAAAGTGTTTCTCATTATAAAACACTATATTGAATATCACACAGCCTCTTTGTTTTAGACATCAAAGCAGCAGCACCTGCAGTGTGCAGTGACAGTCTGAGTAGGTAGGGAAATGTCAGTCTAGACTACGAGTTGAAGAGTCAACTAGATGGCTAGCTTAAGCACACTTAAGGGGCCTGTACTATCTGCTTGCTGTCTTGGTTGTAGTCTCAACGTAGCCTGGTCTCAGAATAACCACACTGTTCCTATAAGATGCGAAACCAAGAACTGCTGTTGTGGGCTAGAGTACGTTCATCTCTTAGGTAAGAATTTGGATGTGAGCTTACAGCATCTGGTTTCCTTAAATTTTCTCTCCCAGCCATGCTCTAATTTTGAGAAGAGGCTTGGACCTGTGATGAACTAACTCTGTGGGTACACCCTCACTCTCTCCAAAGTCCTACTTCTAATGATGTAGAGTAATATTTGCAAAAATTTTGAAAGACAAGTTATTCATGAGGGACAAGGACCTGTCTAACTGGAGTGTTTCTGCAGACCATGTCTGGAGTCTGTTGCAATCTCTAAATTCCTGAATATCCTAGCAAAGCTGTTATTGAGCAGTAACACCAAAACCAAGTGGTGATAATGTTATATTCTACTTTTTCCAGAGGTGCAAAAGGAGTCTCTTTCTCAACCTTATACGTAAGTAGTGATACTAGTAAAATTCAGAAATAGACCTGCGTAACAATTTCCTGCCATCAAAGAGTATGTGACCTTGCTGAGGTTCAGAAAATCACTAAAAAGAAGGACTGTCTTAGGGTTTGTAGGTTTGGTTTAAGATAGCCAAAGGTGACATTAATCATTCCAGTTTTCGAGTTACATCTACAAGGAGATAGGGCCCACAAGAGTACAACCATCTCCCTTCTCTGCAGTCAGCTGCTCCAAAAACCCATTCGTTATTCCTTTACGATATGAATCTAAACGCTGCTGTTCTGTGTGCATAAAAACAACTCCATGAGGAGTTTCCAAATCTATCCTGCCATTTTTGTTGGCCCTCTGCACAAATATATTCAGGCTGCTAAAACGCCTTCCGCTCCTCTCTCTGGAGAGAGTGAATTGCTGCTTCCATTATTAGCTCTGAGAAAAACGTCAAAACTACAGCTAGTCCTGAATGCAGCATCATGTTAACTCACAGGATTGAGCAGCCATGCTCATATTACACCCCCCTGAGCCCTTCATGTTGGCTGTCTATAAACTAGAGGATTTATTTTAAGCAGTCCCTGCTGGTTTTCAAAGCTCTTAATGCTAAGGGACCTGGTTTTTGCAAGACTTCCTTCTTGAGCCTCCTCCCAGTGCATTTCCACGAGCTGACACCACATACTTCTGAGCTGCGCCACTTAGACTCACTTGCAACATTAGTATGAGCTTTACCTCCTGCTGCGATAGCTCGGAGAGCATGCATTTCACTTCTCCAGACTCTCTGTCTTATCCCATGTGATCAATAGTTGTCTCCATTTGCAGTTGTCCAGTTAATGCATCTCGCTATGAAATTAGATCCCCTAGAAGGAATCTCAGGCTGGGCATCTCGAACCCTGAGACACTTTAAATGGCTACTTAATTTTGGAAGTTAGCAGATGATCATATTTTATCGTTTCTAACAGCGCTGTTCCTTTCATACTGAATGACAACAAAAAGGTAAGCATATATATGTAAGCAACATAAATACCATGGGGAGTCTTTCAAGAGAAAAAAATACTAGTGTCTAATTTCCTAGCACTGGTAATGAGAGAAAAAATCCAACCTTGAACATTCCCCAAAAGCTGCTGTATAGAGAAGAGTAATTTTTGGATAATAATCCTGTAGCAGCATTTGTGTTTACAGTTGACAATATGTGATTTAATCAAAGAGGAGGAGCGTGCTGGTAAAGCTCCGCAGCCTTACAGGCTGGTACACAGTGGGCTTCTTATGTGTTTACAGCAACTGCACATTGTAAAACTTGATAAACACTTACAGCCAAGCCATTAACTTGCTGAGTAGATGGAAATGAGTTTGGAATTATTCTGCAACTAAAATCAAGAAACACGTGTTACTTTCCAAATCAGACTGTATTAGCACAACTGTAGAAGAGTGGAAGTC
>NW_010139347.1:10820-32275 GCF_000699245.1 Pterocles gutturalis | reverse complement strand
TCATGTGGTCAGGTCACACCTCTTAGCTGTGAAAGCCCTAAGAAAGTGTCACTATGGCATTAGTTTGTTTGCATGCTGATAGTCCCAGACTTTGGGCTCTGGTCATCTTTTTACCACAGATGTCATTTCCACAGGTCAGTGGGACTGGCCTCAGGGACAGTTACCCAGGAGGAGGACACATCTCGCTGTCAGATCCAGACTCTGGTGTATTAACAAAGCTCTCACACCATTGCTAACTTCTGCTGTCCCTGGTTGCTATATACAATGCTCACTCCATGCCTGTTTAAAAGTCCAAATGAAATTTGCCGTTGATTTTGTGGGAACAGAATCAGGCTCCTAAGCCTTTTAACCCATCGCCTGTCTGGGCTGTGCTGAAGCCGCCTGCATTCAAACAGCCTGGCAGCGCTCCATCCTAGGATCCCTGAAGCTTAAGATCACTTCATTTTTCCTCTCTTTGTGGATCAGAAGTAATTGTTTTTGAATGTGTTTTTAGTAAGAAACTTTCCATAATATATTTTAAATTTATATGCATCTATATATTTTTCTGCTGTATTTCCTTATACTGCAATACTCCTGAGGAAGCTTTCCAGTCCAAATTTCCTTTGGCTCTTCTTCTTTGTAATTTTTTTCCCTTTTTCCCATTTCTTTAGCTTCTTCCCTTCACGTCCCGTGCCTCCCCCGCATCTTGGTGCAAGATGTTTAAAAAGGGTGTTTCGGTTTGGTTTGTTTTTTAGCAAGAAAAAACCACCCCTGCTTAGTTTCTCAGCATTGACTAAGCTCAGCAACAAAAAGTCTACTCAGCACACAAAGAAGAGCACTGAGATAAGTTTTGGAGATCTCACTTTAGATGGCTTCAAAGCAAAGAATAAGTAGAGAAGTGCCAGGCTTGGATTGCCGACTGCTACATCTACCCACAGACTGCACAGACAAAAAGGCCTTCTTGTGCTTGCGGGTCACCGTATGAAGCCACAAGGTTCACTCAGCAAACACGTGTCCTTTTCAAAAGCTGCCCTTTTCTCAAAGCTGTGGTTTCTCTATCTGTGGTTTTGAGCAAAGTAAGCAGAGCTCTCCGCCAGTATTTCAGGCTACCCATCACACTAAGACATCTTGTCAGAATTCAGCCATCTCCGTGGAGCTGGCAGGTACCTCACTGAATTTCACAGAAGGAGGTACTTTCTCTCTTTTTTTTTTTTTTTTTTTTTTAACCAAATCATAGATCACATCCCTGTTAGTGAGCTGGGACAAAACTTTCCTAGTTACTTTACTAGTTTCTTTTTGCAAAGGGGAAAGGATTTTAAATGGAACCCCCTGCCAGGTCTCCTACTTACAGCTCTGTCCACAAGCCAGGAGCAGTACAATGTCTGCTGCTAATCCAGAAGCAATATGCTGCAGTCATTAAGGTAGTTACTTGCTACTGCGCTGATGAATGCACAAAAAAGAACAGAAAGGAAATTTGGCACAGCAGATGGTGGGTAATGATGGTGATAGTGAACAAAAATACTGTCGAGTATTGTGTCTGTTGGGGAGCCCATTCCCCAATGTAAATATAAAGTAAACATGACATAGGTATTAGGTAATTTTACAATCTACCGTTTTTGGCAGCTAGTTTGGCACTGGTCATTGTGTCTATTTTGGGGATCAGCTGTATGGTCCCAGATTGCCATTTTTCCTCTGCCTTTCTTTCTCTTAAATTTCCTACAGTATATTATCACTTCATTTTAGTTTCACTTATTTCCTCTGACAGTAGAGCAGGCCAGGCACTGACTGCAGAGTCACTTCCTCCCTAAAACTCAGTCGTTCTGAATGTTGCAAAAACTTTTCAAATGAAATGCTTTACTAAAAACACATACATATTCAGCAGTTCACCTTCTCAAACACTGTTTTCCCCTGGGTGCTGCATACGCTTAGGATGCCTGCTCTGCTCCAAGGTGGAAGATCTTTCTCTCCTAACAGGTACCCTGCCTGGCATACAAGACAAAGCTGTGACGCTTGAAAGTGCAGTTTGGCATTCACAAAGAGCTGAATATAGGCACTTTTTTTGTGCATCTCTAGGAACTTCCTTTTTTTTTTTTTTTTTTTTTGTCTCCCCAATTCCAGCCCATTTTGCTACATGTGCTTCTCTGACAGATATTAGAGGAGTTTTCAAATTAGATTAGGTCACATGGGTAAATGAAGTTAACCTGGCATCAAAGGCTATCTGCTCTCCTTGTTTTAATGCATTTCCCTATCCTTCCCTCCTTTTTAGTGCAAACTTTCTAAATCCTTTTAAAGATAAAAGGACAAATCTCAGGAACAAGATTTACTAAGGGTTTGTACACCCACCGTTCAGGGAATGTCTGCTTGCAACAAATTTTTTCAAGCTATTTTACACATCCCTAATTACAGGCTATTAGGGATCAAATTAACTAGGTCAATTGATGAATCCCAGAACTGAGTTATAATGCATTCGTATATGGGGGTAGTAGCTGGGATTAATGAAGTGATACTGTACTAAAAGCATCAGCAATTAGTATTTTATTTGGAGGCTGGGGGCTGAGGGAAGATTTCAGAAAAGCCAAGTAGTTCTTCTGTTAGCCTGATGATTTAAACAGAGGTGTCTGCACATAAAACTGAATGATTCTCTCATGAAAGGTAACAAAATGTGTCAGCTTTTGCCTGAATTTGCATAGATATGTATACTTATATGTGTCTCTGGGTGCCTAGTCTTTCTATTCAATGGAATATCCAAGTCTTTTATATTATCTTAGCTGAGTGTTGTGATTTTTTTAATAACTGAAGTGATTTAAAGGAAATTTTTAAGAGACAACAGGGTACTGTCCTCATTGCTTCTTAGACCATGAGCAAGCTCCATACATCAATGCCAGAATTATTTTCAGACGATTTAGTTTGCTCCTAGACTCAGATTGTAATGCAGAAGTGTGGCATTGGAGGCCTTATGCAGTAGAAATGATCCGTGGCCTCACAGGGCACATTAGGCCATCTAAGTTCATGGGTCTGGCTTGGACACCTCGCTGAGCTATTCAGCAGCAACCCATGCTGGTCAGAATAACCATTTCCTCTGCGTTTCCTCTGATGTATGGAGTGACTATGAAGGCTGATGTGAAGGCACCAAGAGATCAGCGAATACTTTCTTGTGAATCTTCTACGATCATCAAACCCACCTAGGTCTGGACAGAAAAATGCCAGCCGTCTTTGGCTTCCTCTAATATTTTTGGTGGCAAGGATTTAGACCTAGATAGTTTGGTAAACCAGGCTCCCTCTTCTTGGAAATGGAGTGGAAATGGGTGTTTCATCACTACACAGCAACTTTCTCTAATATGCACCAGTTTTTTCTAGCATGATATATGTTTTTAAATGCTTTCTTTTGAGCCAGGCTTCACAGAATCAACATTTTCCATTATATTTGTTGATTGGAAATAATTATCTTAAGAAAGAACAACTTTAAGAATTAACACCACCTATTTCTTACGGCCATTGTTCTGTGAAACTAGAATTTACTGATGTATGGTGAAATGAAATATGTTGTCACAGATTTGGGTTTGATCCATATGCCAAGAATACATGTTAGTTTTCTTTGGGTGGTTTAAACCTTTACTCCAGTGTTTTGTGACTGAATGTTTAACTATGCATTTTTCATAGTTTTCTCATTTTTTTTCCTCTGAATTTCCCTAAGCCGCTGAGACAGGGCATGGAGGAAATGAATAAATATTACAAAACTGATTGCCTATAAAACACCACTGTATTACTGATTCACACGTACCATAATTGTTCTTTCAAAATAGCACATAAAACTAGTAATCCTTTAGAGTACTCCTTCCTTATTCTGCAGCTGATGAAAGATGCATGCTCACCAGTGGCAACCCTACAGAATTCCTAAGGCTATCTGAATTTAGTCCACTCATAGACATCCAGACTTCAGCGTTTTCATTTCCACGTCGATACAGCTTTTGTGCAGCCCAGATTGCCTTGCAAAGGAGAGTAAATATTACTGGTTAGGGCATGGGTAAATCATTATTGCTACTCAATGGCTGGAGTTAGTCTTACTAAGCACAGAGATTTGAGGGGAACTGTAAGCAGTTTTTTTTCAAAGTCAAAAAATCACATCTGACAACACCAGATATAACAGCTGTATTTCCAGCTATATCAGAAAGGACTTCTTAAATAATTTCCAAACTGTCAAATAATTCAATTTACTCAGTCTCCTTGTTTCAATTATTCTGTCTTACTTGTCCTTGCAGCTAGAAGAGGGGCAACTTAAAAGAGACGGGAGAGAAACAGAAAAGAAAAAACCTTAAGTCCATAGAGTGGAAAGGAAATAGACAACAGTGGTGATAAGAAGGAAAACAATTCTTTCTCAGTTCCTTCCTACTCCTGAGGAAGATAGCCTTCACTTCTGAAGGGCCAGCCAGTTATCACTGCTGCTGCACTCAGAAAGTGCTACAGCTGTTAAAGGATAGGTAATGTTATAGACCCTGGGAGTTTTTTACCCTCAACTTTGTTGACTGTTTCTACTTCGCTTTTGATACTGGGGATTCTTCACCCCACCATACTTGACTGTCTTTGTCCAGAGCATAGTGGTTTCCTTAGACTGCTGAGTGAGATGGCCAGGTCAGCTCGCCATGCCTGCCTCCCACAGTCTCCATCACTGAGGGTCCTCACAGCCACATCACTTGTCCCTTTTTTCTCTTTCAGACAGTTTAATTTTGTGACTGTAATTTTCTCTTTCCCAATGGCCAACACAATTTCCCCCAATATGGCACTCCTCTGGTCTTCACCGGACACAAGTTGGAAAAGAAGGACTAAAATTAAGGTCTTGGAAAATAAGGACCAAAATCCTGCAAAAAATGAAGGTGCATCTCTGAAACAGATGGCAACGGATCATGTGCACATAATATAATTGACTATTTGTTTTATTTCTAGTTAAGGACTGCTATAGCTTCCAAGTGCTTGTAAGATTCATATCAAAGAAAATAAAAACATTGGGATTATTCAACAGAAAGTAAATTAAGAATGAACATTTTTACTTTGTGAAAACTGTGTCCTTTGGTGTTATTTTGGTTTGAGGGTGTTTTTTTTAGTTTTAGTTTTGGTTTTTGGGTGTTTTTTAGGTTTATACACAAAGTTTTTGCCACTATTGAAATTTTTTTTGAGGAAATACCACAATTTTTTTTTTTTATAATTGCATTTGCTAACTTCTTTGTTTGCATTTGCAAGACTGCATAAAATGACAGAAGGTAAAATTTCAAGTACAGTATTAAATGAGACTGAGCAGGTGAGTGAGGACAGAGAATATTGAAATTTTGGAATGACCAGTTTAAGACATGAACTATAGGATATGTAAATCTAGAGATGGTGAATTCTATTGACATGAATTTCAAGGAAGATAAAGTTTAGATTTTTCCATTTTATAATAGTTTCCAGGCTATTTCCTTTTAAAATTGCAGGTTACAACTCTGACAAAAAGTCATATGTGGAAACCTGATTATAATGCAGCATTATGTCAGCAAATTATACTAATATGAAATAAGATTTGACCTAAATGTCAGTCAGTTACAAGCTTGCTTTCTGACAAATGAAATAAATCTAGAAATTCCTTGACCCTCTTACAAAATTCTAGGTTGCAGAGAATGTGCAGAGAAACTCTGCAGGGGAGTGATGAGCAGGTGTTATGAATTGTCTCTGGAAAAAATAATATTAGAGAGATGTGTGGTGTAAAATGAGGGAAAGTGTTGGATGGTTTGGGGATGAGGCAGGCTGGACTAAGGATAGTGGGAGAAAGAAGACTTTGACATGTGAATGAGCTTAATGAAGTGAGTTAAAGGTGTGCCCTTTTCTTTTTTTTCTTCTCTTCTCTTCTCTTCTCCTCTCCTCTCCTCTCCTCTCCTCTCCTCTCCTCTCCTCTCCTCTCCTCTCTTCTTTTTCCTTTCTTTTCAGAAATTGTTCCATTTTCTGGAAATTCTGGGCAAATCCCAGCTCCTTTTTCCTGAAAGTTTACATTTAGAGAGTTTCAATCTGTGAAATTTCCACACAAACCTAATGGTTTTTAGACAAGCATATGGACTGTAGGTTTGAAGATTTAGAATACATGTATTAATAAAAGCCATATAAGAAGTTCCTCAGTGGGATGCTCAGCCAGGAAGAAGATAAATGAAAGTCACAGTGTTTCCACTGCACCAGGCTCAGTTCTCATGAGAAGGATTTTTGCTGTAAAAAGCCTCCAGCTGGGTAGGTGTGTGAACAAGAGATGTGTTGTTCTTGAGTTTGGACTAGGTGATACTAGGCTTTCAGACCCATGATTTATAATATTTAATATATTTATGCTCATTTAGGAATACAGAGGTAGCAAGAATTACGGAGTCCAGTCATTACAATCGCTGGTACCATGTCAAATAATTTATTGCATAAGAATACTGAAATTCTTGCTGAAAGCACAAAGCTAGTGGTTTTGTTTTCTCTGTAACTAGAAAACTTCTGTTAAGGTCCAGATAAAATTTATTCTTAGTTTATTCCCATTGTGTCAACTTTCATCAAAACCACTAACCTTAAGAATCTAGTACTTCCTGTGTTTAACCTATCTGTATTTACAGATAGAAAGAGCATCACCTTTCAGTCTTAATGTTAACTTGGCAGTGCTCTTTCAGTCTCTATAATGCATGTGCCCCACCAGCTTAATCTTTTAGTACTTCTCTGCAATTGTTTTAGTTCATAGTTCTTGAACATGTATAACGAGAAGTTTGAAAGTATTGCAGGTTCTCATACAGTGTCCAGGCTCTTCTAGAAATAAATCTAATACAACCATAGACTGCTGTGGGACTCTTTCCTAACTCTTCATTCCACTGGCAACTCATATAATCCTGCAATTAGTGAGTCCACTCAGGTCTTCATGCACCTTTTTCAGCTGATGACTTCTCACCTTACAGCAGAATTTTCTTGTATGAGCTGGTATCCTGTTACTTCTCAAGAACATTCAGCTCTTTTGTGTGTTATCCTAGTTGTCTTCTACTGATAAAAGTACAAAGTTGAGAGGTATAAACAAATTAGCATTTCACTCTTGCTTCGTGAGTAATAAACAGACATCGGACTATTAATCATCACCTGTCTCAAGACTGAGCCTTGAAGAACTGTACTGGTAACTTATCTCCAGCTCCGCTACCAAGACTGCCTGACAGTCTTGTATTCACTTTACAGATTCTTCATTCCTTTCTTTTATTTTAAATGACAAGCTTCTTAGTTGGCACCATTTCCTGAAGTCTTGATATACGAAATCCAGTGCACTTCCTCTGTCTAGAAAATCTGTCTAGCATGATCTACATTTGATTAAATCCCTGTTGTTTTACATCCTATTAAATTGTCTTTAAATATCTTTTCCTTCAAAATCTGTCCTAAAGCAATGTACAGAGTTACAGGCTTACAGATGCCCGATTACTTTCTCCTCCTTTAACTGTAGGCACAGCATTTGGTGTTCTACTGTCATACCAAATTTGACTTGAAAGGTGTGTTTAAAAAGACTTGTACAAATCCTGCAAGGCAGACCACCTAATCCCCCTGACTTGAGTGTGTTAAGTCTCATGACTTGTTTCCACTGCAATTGAGATAACAAGGGTGTGGAAATGAAAGCTGCCATTAAATATTCTGCTTTTCCTCCAAGTTCAATATAATTGTCCTTTTTGAAACCTGAGGCAAAGTTTGTTTCATTTCTTGGCCACACCTAGATTATCTTTAATCTCTGTTTTATTCTGACTGCAAAGCTGCCCTACTTCTTTCCTTATGCCTTTTTGTTTCATTTTATATGGCTCAAAAAGGAAATACCCTCTGATTCAATATCTTCTTCAAGGTCAAACTTAGATTCTATTTTGACAATTTTAATTTTCATCTTTCATGTCTAGATTCACAGCTTTTTTCCTGATAAATCTTTTTCTTGGGTCTTTCCTACTTATTTCTAATAGCCTTCTTGGTGTGGTTATTCTTTCAAAATTTTCTGTAGTTTGAGATATGATGTTCTGTAAGATTCAATACTTTTGACTTGGAAATTCCAGGCTTCTTCCACAACCAAATCCCTTGTGATTCTCAATCTTAACGGACTTTATTAAACAGTTTCATTAGTTCATCAAGGCTTGTCCTTTTGAATTTTAAATGCTTAGCTGAATAACTTTTTTATCATTTTATCTTAAATTGAAACAGTTCCTACTTGCTTGATTCAAGTTCAATTTTTATGACCAGCTTTCATACAAAATTCTAACTCATACAAGTGTCTAACAGAAAGTATTTTCAACTAGGTTCTCACTTTACTGTATCTTCTGATTCTAGCAGACTTATTTTACCATCCTTCCACAAAATTATTCTGGCCCAAACAAGTTATTTAATTACTATTCTCCTTTATTTCTGTAACTTCCCACATACTGTATTTAGAGGTCCAACTTTGCATTTTTTTCTGTTTCTTTTTTTTTTTTTTTTTTATTGAAGACTGAGCCTCCTTGAATATCTATGTTCCATTTGGAATTGCTCTTCTCTGGTATTTTTATCTCTGTAATATTTGATTTCATCTCTAATGGGTGTAGCTCAAAATCCTCACCCTCTCTGAGGAACACAAAATAATTTATAAGCATTCATTAGCCTCATAACATACCGATGAAATAACTAATTGCAATGGTGGAAGGTGCAAGCGCAATGTATGTTGAGAAGGTTGAATGTAGAAAGACAAAATTCCATGGACATGTCCATCCTTGTTCTATATGGATTCTTTTACTGCCCTTATCACCATAGTATCTCAACAGCTTCAACGGTGTGGTAAACAATATGACTAACATCTAACATTCACACTTCATTTTCTCTTTCTTTTATCTTTCTCCTCAGTGCTAAAGAATTTTATTTTTCATTTTGGGTATTTTATGTCTCTCTCTGTCCTATTTATTGGATGAAATGGTCCAGAAACAATATCATCTGCCACCTGTGCAATGGAGAGAAGGTCTTAGTGACTGTGTTAGGCCAGTTCCAGGGTTCATTCTTAGACCACTGTCCTTCAGAAAAGCTTCTTATTTTGATTCTGACCCTAACAGAGGTATTGCAGCAAAGAAACTCACCTGCTGTTTGAGAAAGCTATCCTGGCTTTGATTGGCAGGTAAAAACTGGAGATTAATTCCTTGATGTGTTTCTTCTGCAGCACCCCTAGGACCTTGCCAGCCTGCACAATAGAAGAAAGTCTTATGACCTGAAGCTGTGTCTTTCATAATAAGCACTGACATCGTGACAAAGTTCCTCATATCATGACTCCATATTTATTCATTGCCAAATTTGCCCCTACCTTTATGCCTTACTATAGAAAGAAATCAGGATCTTGGACATTTCAGTGTGGTGATAACAGGAAGAAGAGAGATGAAAAATGACATTAGTGTCCTTTGGTGTCATCTGTTGTGTTGCATCCAATTCCAGCAGCATCTTTAAGAAAACAACTTCTGAATTAATCAGTGGCCCAACTGGCTCTGTTAGATTCTGTCATTTGGTGGCTGATTAGGTGTAGATCAAATCCATTTGGTTTTGTTGTCATAAGGCAAGCAGGAGGGATACAAGGATGAAGAGCAGAAATCAAGCTGGACAGCCTGAGAGACATTTAGGAGTTATCATTGAAAGTTTGTTCCCTTCATCTGGCATTTGAGCATTTAGAGCTAGCAAAGCCCCATTGCAGGAAAGGAACAGGCAAGATTTTCTGAGAGAGTGAGGGCTCCTTGGAACATGCCAGTAGAGCCAAACCCACAAAGCACAGTTCTGCATTCAGCCTGGCATGTCCCCGAACTCCTCCTTTTCAAACACTCGCTGCAACTTTACAGTGTTACTTTGATCACATTGAAAAAGCTCTACCTTGAATCTGTAAATAGAAATCACCTTGCCTGGTGGCCACAGGTAGCCACCATAGGCTTTCACAAGGGACTCTTGAGATTTCTGGTGAGTTTTCTAGTAAAGGGAGCACCAGAGTGAAAGCTGGCATATTTTTGGAGGCGTGATGAAGGCTTTGAGGCATGCCATCTCTTAAACAGAGCTAATTATGCTGACTTTCTAAGAGTCAGAGATCTGTTATAGATAGAATGAACTACCATTGTATGAGTAAGCAGATGTATTTATAATTGGAGAATGTCTCTTTGCCACCGCACGGAAACATAAAATCACCATTGTCTTGGTGTTTAATATGGTTCAGCACCACCGTGAAAGCATTGCAGCAGTCGTAAGCAGTGTCACCGCTGTTACTCTCTTGTCTTCTCTGTTCTGCCATGGACCTTCTCTTTGATCCTAATTTGCAGGACAGAATTTGGAGGAATTTTACCTTCCAGCTTCTTTCCTGATTCTTGGTTTTCTTAGGGTAGTGAACTAAATGAGCTCTATTTTTTTTCTCCCTGACCTACAAGAAATATGATGATGTACCCAGAGAGCTTTTGTTTGCTTCTTTTTGCTCTGCATGTCAGGGGAGCACCATGAAGAACACTCTGTGATTAGACAGAAGAGCTGAAGAGCTCCAAGGGGGGCAAAGTAAGAGAGAAAAACCTCTAAGTGCAGGAAGAAGCATCTCAAAATAACCTTCCTGTAGCTAAAAAGTCAAAGGCTGAGACGTGCTAATTTGAAAGGGCAGATGGAATTTTTGTGTACATTCAAAAGCAACAATCCCAAGTTTGTTATCAAGGTGAAATTTGAAAAAGCACCTGCCTGAGTCAGGGCCACAAAACTAACTGGAATCTGAGCATTTGAAAAATCTCATGCCAAAACTACTTTAAAATAAAACATGCTGTAGACTTAAGGAGTAGTATTTAAAATATGGCCACTTTTGTGGCTATAGTCCACATCTGCAAGTAATTATGGGTGCAAATGTGGATATGTCAACATCTACATACATTAATGTACCTGTTAATCTGATAGTTAAATGTCTGTGTGTTATCAAATAACGTACTCTACGAAACTGTGGCCACAGTTATTTGTGAGTGTAAGAAGGGAGACCATGTCAGGTTTAACCCTTACAATACTAATGTTGAGCTTTTTATCATGCACAAATTGAAATGACATTAATATTAAAGATAAATATACATATTTGGGGGAGACATTAACACCTGCCCTCATTCCTTTTTTATTGAGAACCGTATTTTCTACCTACATTGTTCTGATCAGTCCTCTTTTCTCTTAGTGACATAAATGAGGTACATGAACTTGCATGAACAGAATTGTTGTGGTTAGCTTTTAAATACTTCCCAGTTTAAGAAGATAGGCAATGATGCTCCTGATTTTTAAAAATTGTCACTTAAATAATCTTTTATACACTGAGGCGAAATTTAGATTTTAAAATATAATTCTGAACCCCTCTACACAAAACCTTACTCAATAAAAATGCCAGACTTGCATATCTACTGCCCACTCTTAGAGGAGGGATTTAACTTTTTTTTTTTTTCCTCTCATATGTATATATTAGTTAGTTACTGTCCTGAGCTGAGAAACTTTTCTGACTAGATTGTCATCAAAATTGTTTCCTTACACTAAAAAAAAAAAAAAAAAAAAAAAAAGTTTTCAGTGAACGGGCTTTCTAATAAGATTATTTTGCTGTGTTGAATGACAACCATTCTAATTACAATCTACTTGCTCTCAGCTAGCTTTGTAGTTCATAGGGTGGAGTCTTTCATTTGTCTGGCATGCACATGAAGTTTTTTCCTGGAAAACTTCCGCCATCTTTGGGACTATGATTAAGAGTCTGTGTTGTTTTGCTGATTATTGAAGTGTAAACTACTAGCTACTCCATCAAGGTCTGGCACGTTCAAAATCTGGCTCAAGAACCTGCCGGTTGAGAAAAACTTAGCCTCAGTGCTGAAGAGGTGCTTAATGATATCCTTATGAAAATCTTATCAGAGTAGTTGTAAACCTCTGAAAAGTCACCTTTGGCTTGTGCTGAGAAGTTTGTCACAGCCTGGAAGCGAGGTCCTTTTAATAGACCTTCTCCACCTCTAGAGAGCTCCTTAGAGGTCTTGCAGAATGCAATCTGCAGCGAAGAGGACTTCTCTGATAGGTTTCCCTTGCTGAAACCTGCTGTGGCTCCCAGTAACCACACATCAAGGAAACAAACCTTCTTGTTTGCCTCTTGCCTCCTTAAGGAGTTCAGTATTGTCCATACTTTGGCATTTCTGGCTTTTCCTTTGTTTATATAAACATGCAAAAACCATCCCCCCCCTCCCCCCAGGGCATTACATTTGAATACAACACATTAAAAGAACATTATCTTGAATTCTTGCCTCCACCAGCCTTTTGTGTAAGCACTGTGATGCAGGCTTTAATCACATGTATCCATACAATTTTTTATTCCCCCACCAGTGTCCTTACCTCACTCATAACACAGGACTGAGTTTGGGACTCGGTCAGGATGGTATAATGAATGGAGCTGTATTGTAAACAAACTTTCACAGGCCTCTTCCCCTATTCATTGCAGAAGTTTAAGGTGTGTGATCAAAACAAAAACACTGTGGGATTATAAAAAAAAAAGATGGTTGCTCAAGAAGACAGGTTCTACTACAGTCTTCGACACTGTGGGTATGTTTACATTGAAGTGTATAATGTAGAAATAACAGAGCAGTTCAGGTATCAGGAACAATTCTGCAGCAGGACAAGGTAGTTCACCCTTCTGAGTTAATCTCAGGGCTAGCTGGAGCTTCTACAGCCAGGTTGCTTCATGTAGCTGGGTTAGCATGAGTAGACGATAGATTGCAATACAGAAAATACCCAGAGCTTTTCTGTGTTGCCTGGTTGCACACATCAGATTTTGCTGGGGTGGTCAGTCAGTAATTTTGCAGTCCTTACTGCCTAACTCACAGTTTGGGATATGCATTTTGCATGTGGGCTCAGCACGCATAACTGCAAGCAGAGCTGACGTGAGCCATCCACTCAACTGAGATGTTATAAATGCTAAGTGATCAGCAAGCAAACTAAATGCACTACCTTTAAAGAAATACATTAAATTAAGAATCATTACAGGTAATTTCTTATGAAAAAAACAAGGTGTCTTTGTGTCTTTCAACAGAGATGTCTTTCAATGTCATCCTTAGACTTTGAAGCAGCAGAATAACAATCATAGTCTACTTCACATCTGTGCAATAAGCTAATATTATTTTAAGGAATACCACTATACGGTATAAATAAAATGACTGAATATAGTAAGAGATTTAAACATGAAAAAAAGGAGGAATGGGACCCTGAACCCAAGATTAAGTGAAAATTTGGTTGTCAACCTATACATACAGTGAGAAAGTTTGAGGCAAAGACTCTGTTTGCCATGTACACTGAGACTGTAAGAAGGCTACACAGCCAACTGCCATTTAAATGCTTCCTAAAGACTGAACGTTGGACTGCAAAATGTTGGTGGGGTTTTGGGGTTGGTTTTTGTTTGGTTGGTTTGGTTTTGTCTTTAATATGGATACTTTTAAAAGGCAATCAACACCATCTTCATGATGGAAATGAGAAGTAGCTGCACTCTGCTTCTTATTTTTCTAGCAGAGATGATTTTCATTCAGATCCTTTCTTCTTCCTTTTAAGTTTTCCCAGCCTGCAGTCTATTTGAGGATTTTTTTAACAAACTGCTCTGAAACCTTGCTGCCTTGCATACTGAAATCATGAAATACTGTGTATCTCTCTAGAAAGGAAAAGTAAATACTGGAGTGTTCTAACTGAGGTCATACTTTCTCCATGTCTAGACATCATCAGTAATCTCTCCCTTTTATAATATTGCTGTGTTTTCCATGTACTCAGCTGTGAGGAAAGCGCTTTGTGCTAAGTTGCATAAAATATGCCGAATTTCCAGACAACTTTCAGTACAGCATCTCAGATTGTTTGGGCTGGTGTGTGTGATCTTTTATGAAATCAGATTTTTTCCTCTGGAGGAGCTTTGCTTAGTAAACCAATGGCAAATCTGGAATAAAAATATGACTGATGTGGTTCCTTAATGCCCAGCTTGTTAAGCAAATGCTGTTGAATCCAGTCCCCAGTAAACAAGCTAAACTTCTTTTTCCACTAGAAATATATTTTACAAAGAATCTTTGTAGATTGTTCTTTATGCAAAAAATGTCTCAAGTGACTGTTTTGAGCAGAATAAAGCAAACGTTTAATAAATTAAAACATATGCTGAATCAGTGTTTGCCCTTATAGTTCCACTTTTTAAATATTAATACTCTTTTCTAACTCTTTGTACATAAATAATCTTTTAAGAGAGCAACAATGAAATAGACAATCCACATCAAATGAATGTGAACTTTTGATGTAATTATCAAAGGTCTGTTGGAATCTGTTTAATTTTAATTAGCATTGGATTCTAGCCAAAAAAATCAGGTCTCACGTGGATTTTTAAAATCCAAACATTATCCCCCCTTGCACGAAGGATTTTGGCTTAATTTGGCCCATTATAAAGGTACTGGTTATTCATAAAATCATGTTGAAGTTCACATTTTGAAAACTAACAAGCCGAGGATTTGCTTTAACATGGAGCGATGAACTAATTGGCCTAAGCACTAATTGAAACTCCTGTAAAGAGTTTTGGGTCTGGTTTTTGGTGGTTTGTTTTTTTTGTTTGTTGTTTTTTTTTTTCCACATTAGCTGTTGAACAAATACTTGAACATTTAAAAAGAATATTCTAACCTGAAATTCTTCCTGATGTATAAAATCCTAACTTAAGTAGATACACAATACTGTCATGACTTTTACTGTCTTGGAGACCTTAAGCATGGAGAGACTGTCTGTTGCAAATAACTGTAAGGAGGATTGCTACATACCCATTTGCAACATGTGCCTATGTGCTTTTACTGATTATGGTCCTTTTTACCTTGGGGAGCACCAAATCCCACTTGAACAGGAAAAGAAACACAAAATTAATCAGACCAAGATTATCTGACCGACAAGGCCATTTGAGTTTTACTAAGAGATTATAAATCAGCTTCTCTTTTTTTTTCCCTCTCGAGACCTTTAACCAAGAAGGAAAGCCCAGACAGGCAGTGCGGGGTGATTCATGGGCTCTGAAGCCAGAAAGGAATGGGTTTGAGGGTGATGGAAAGGGGTTGGCTGACACCAGGAGCCACATTTCGGCAGTCCCCACCTCCCCATCTCACTACCCCCTCTCTAACCTCCTCCCTCCAAAGCTGCTCTAGCCCCTTATATCTTCCTACAGGCTTCAAATAATCCCCTCAGCTCTTTTCTTCACTCTCTTCTCCAGGGCTTTCTCTGGCACCCCCTTCACACCCATACAAAATTACGTCTCTTTGCCCAGTGTGAAAGATGAGGTGTCTCCCCTTCATCCGTTTGCGATGAGTTTTTCGTGCACCCAAAGATACACAGGTCCTTTTGCCTGGGCCCGTGGGCTGGCAGCTCTACTCTGCAACATGCCTTTGTTCCCTGTTCATGACATTTGAGCGCGTTCAGACTCCTGCACTGAACTCAAGTCACCCATCCATGTGATTCAGTGCACTCCATAAGAGCTAACTCCTGAGTACTTTTCACAGCATCAGCTTTGTGTCCCCTGCAAACTGCACCCATGGTTCAGATTGTTTTCAAAGAAGGATTTAAAATGGTTTAGGACCAAGGGTCTTGCAGTGTCTTGTTAGTAATGACCCAGCTAATTAATGTCTTTCCGTTAATACATATGTTTTGAGAGCTATCAGTCAAGTAGCTTTTAAATCACGTAATATACGCTCTATTAATTACATGTAAAACAGGATTTTAAAAGACAGTGTCATGTGTAGTATGTCAAATGCCTAGGAGAAATTTAATTAAACTGTAACAACACAGCCACCTTTATCAACCAGACCTATAATCTTGTAAAAAAAACTCAAGAAGGTAATTTGACAAGAACTACTTTATGTGAAACTGTGTTGAATGATATAGCTTTATTTTTAGCATGTAATTCCCTGTTGATAGAGCGTTGAATTTGTACGGCTTTCTTTTTTTTTTTTTTTTTTTCCCTGAAGATTAGTATCAGCATAACTGATCTATCATTTCCTGGGCCATTTCTTTAAAAGCTACAATTACCTTGGCAAGTCAGCAATTCTTTGAAATATCCCTTCTTTCCCAAGACTCAATAAAGAAAATTAACCCTAGTGGTCCGGAGAGCTTCTTCGCTAGTTCTTTTAAATTTCTCGGGTGAGAAGCATGAGGATTTCAAGGTCTGAAATATCCTGTTTTAAGAGAAGACATTAACAATGCAGATGGACTAACTGTTGGGTTTAATTCCCTTTAATCTTTTATTCCTGTTACTAGTTAATTTTATTTTTTTAAGAAATATGCAGGTCAATATTGCTATTCATTTATTTCTGAAAGGAAGAAATGAAGATAACAAGACTCCAGTGGGATCTCGAGGCAGATATGTGGCTGATACTCAGGTCTTGTTCTGACCTAAGGGTGAGAGTGTGGGGAGCCCACAGCTAGAGGCCAGAACAGCAGGTGAGCACAGAAGTACATGAGGATGAGAGCTGATCTCACGCTGAGATGATTAGGTAGCTGGATGAGTTATCTTTGGTAATAATACCAGAAGAGTCTTGAGGGAAGGGTTTAATGAAAAGGATGATGTATCTGCATTTATGACAGCTCTTTATCTGCCTCTTTCACTACAAATATTTTGCTGTCTACCCTTTCCTCATCTTTCCGATCTGTCATGACACTTACCAAGCCATATCATACAAAAGAATTTATCTTTTCCTTTCTACTAGGGCCATAACTTAATATAACACAGGAAGTCTTGAGGCCTAACAAGAACTGTGGATCTTCCCACAGCAAGATTTGTCAGTGTGGTGATACTCCTGGAGAAAGTCTTGCCTGTGGTGAGCATCAAAGCACTTCTGAAGAATTGCCTGCCCTAGACAATACCACAGCTTTTCTTGTATCTGGTGGTTTACTGAGAATGACAACAGTGTGGGTGACTCGTTGCTTTGTTGTTGGTTTGGGTTTTTGTTTTCATCTGAGATTTTAACATTCTCAGAAGATGTTTTTGTCCTCCTGGTCTTTGAAAACAGTTGAAAATGTGCACCCTAGAGGTTGAAATCGTAGAGTAAAACACAGAGGTTGAGATTTCATTGTCTGCAAAATCTAATTATTGCACAAACCTGGTGACTTTCTGGAACTTACTGTCTTCAGACTTTCGGTCTGGCACAACTGACAAGTTCTAAATAATGATTTCAGGATTATTTCTGACCTACTGTTTCCAGAAAACTAGGAGTAGGTGTCTCAGGAAGGCTCACACTGTTTGTGCTGTTTTTCATTCTCTTTCCATCTCAGCCCCAGTCAGGGGTAAGGTACTGTGCTACACATGCCTGTGGTGTGAACTAGGGCAACAGTTCTCAGTAATAAGCAGTTAGAAGAATTGTACACAGATAATTACTGCTCATTACTTATACGTAAAGATCTGTCAACAAGACCATAAATGTAAAAATTTTATTTGCAGAAGTATTAAAATCAGAACTGAAGCTGTAATTTACTGGTGATCTTGAATGCCAGAAAAAAAAAAAAAAAAAAAAAAAAAAAAAAAATTGCTCTCATTATTATTATTATTATTGAAATGGTGACCTGTTCAGAGTGTTTCATCCAGTCTTTGATAGAGATTAATTTAAAACTGGTATTCATTATTTCCATTTTTTGTTTTAGCACTTCTTGTTTTTAAGAAGGATGCTCAGTCAGTGCTTAATTACAGTGACAGCTTCAATAAAATCCAGGCATTGGTACCTAGATCTCTATCCATTGCTCTTCAGCACACACTACCCCTATGAAAATGCAGGGTGTAAAAACAAATAAAATTGTGGAGCAGCCATATCAAAATGTGAGTTAGTTAACCTACACAACGAGCACCATTTGGGAAAAATGCAGCTCTAATTCCATCTATCAATATTCTGCGCAATGCAGATGGCCGTTGTTTTCTTTGTTTAATCATGTCTTTGACCACAGCTCAAAAGTCAATATTCTGCTGTCAGATGCAGGCTTGCATGTGAGGAATAGGTAGGGAACTTAACTAGGAAGCTTTGTGAATAGGGAATTGAATTTGTATCTAATTCACTAAGCACACATGTTTACTTGACCTTTAAAAAAGGGAATTAAAGCAGTTTGATCATGAGCTCTAGGCGATCTGACTTACCAAGGCGATTGAATGAAGAGGCTCAGGTACTTCTTACATGAGAGCTGAACTGGAAGAGAATGATTTTAATTTAAATATAATTTTGTATCAAATTCATAGCTGTGTCAGCAGTATGAAATGGATCTAGAAGCACTGCAAATGACTGCCCAGAAGCTTCTAGGGTAGCAGCAAACAGTCTCAGGCTGTCAGTTCAGCTGGACACCTTCCTGCTACCAAACAGAGCAGGAAGAATATTGTGGAGATTTGGTGTCAGAAGGTGGCAACAATTAGTTGTTTTATCAACAAAAAAAACTCCGCCATTGGGAAAGGCAGACTATACCATGAACAAGAAATACAAAACATTTGTTAATGGCATCCTTACCCAGCAATATTTGGGCAAATATCTAACGTTCACTCAGGAAAAATGTATTATAACATGAAATTCTCAGAGGAACAAAAAGACTTGTTTAAATTATGTAGGAACATCTAATTTCTAGATTCCTTTAATGCCAAACTTCCATTAGACAAGTATACAAAACACAATTTTGATTATATGACCTGTTCTGTGTCTAAGAGCCAAGCATCTCTGTCTCCATGCGAGCACTACGTGCCCCTACAGATCTAGAGCCCTGGGTTTTGAAATATGTGGAGAAAAAAAAATACTTTTCAAAAGGGAGAATGATACTAGAGCTTCTTATTTACTCTCCAAATGCTCAACAACACACTTTCCAGAAGAACATCAAAACTTTGTCTCTCCTCAGCCCACGTGGGTGCAGAAGGTATGTGCCTCACTCTGCCTTACATTTTCAAGCAGGATAATACATTAGTTTCCAAGGGGAAAGGGAGGGTGGCGAAAACAGAGTGTCTACACAATCTCTGCCAGAAAGCCATGAGCTTATTCTGCCTGTGTTTCAAGCTGACTAGAAGCGTTGTGTGTGTGTGTGGCTGTGGTCAGTGTGGTGCTAAACCCACCTATTAGATGCTGCCTGTTGCCTTATTAGTGGAGCCTTGGACTAAGCTACCCACTAACACAACTATTTAGTCTTGTTTGACTTGGGTGTACAGGCAGAACTGCTCACAGCTACCTGCAAAAGCGGCTGCCGAGTCGTGTAGCGTGAGGGCTCTATGGGGCAGATTGCTATCGGTATTGGGACTACCTATTTTATGCCTGTGATGAACGTAAGGTAAACAAGCAAATATTCCCAGCCCGAATCCACTGAGATTTCACAGGATAAAAAGCACAGAAGAGTAGAACAGGAATGCAAGATTTCCTCCCCTTTTAATGGCTCATTAACACTGGTTGTAAACGCTTAACGGCTGATTACATCTTTGTCTTGTACAAGGCCCCCAAACTTGTGTCAACACATGTTCCTGTTGTTCCATAGGTTACCAGGTTTATTGACTGTTCCATAATGCAAAGACAGATCTAGCTGTCCTTATTCTGCTAGGCAACTTTCTTTCAGCACAGCATGCCAAGTTCACTTCAAAGAATAGGCTGGTTGTCTGCCAGGACAAATAAGGGACACCTGAGATAGTGAATTGTGATATGAGATAGATATTTAATGATGGTAATCTCATCTGGACAACTTTTAGGGAATCTTTTACAACTTGTTCCCACACCAGGTGAAAAGATCTTTTTTTATTTTCAGTTCTCCAAACCACATTATCTGTAAAATTTTCTGAAAGTTTTAATATTTTACTTACTATTCTTAATCCTGTTAATTATAGTCACATGTGATTTTCTATTTTTGAATATCTATCTACTTTCCAAGTTATAACAACACTGAAGAAAATACAGTTTCCAAAATTGTTGCACATAGATGTAGTGCACAATTTTGATGATGTTGGTCACAGACTGGGGACTGATTACGTCTCTATTATGTCCAGTAGATTGGGAAAATCAAATCGTCTTAGCACCTGGGTTTGAATGCAGTCTAAGTAACAATATGGATGTTAGTGCCAGACTGTATGCAGCCCTGTAGTGGAAGATGACAGTGGAAAGCTTCATCAGACATCTCTATCTCTCCATTATGTTCCCATTCTGTATCTCTGATGAAAGGTCTAATAAGCACCTAACACCCCTTTAGTTCTCAACAATGAAAATTCATGGCTTATGGATTATGATTAAAGTACCCTTTAGTGTTTCTGTATTTTTTTTAATGGAAAATGTTGATATTTTTGTTGGAAAACCAAGTTCATGGTTGTATCAGAAGAGATATGGGAATGCTTAAGAGTCAAGCCAGAAGAGAAGAAAGGAAATGTGAAGACCTAAGCCAGTGCTTCAGGTGCTTTTCAGAATCCAAACACTTATATTCTGGTTGCAAATTTGACATTTTCCACTGATGATTTAATTGACTCTTCTTTTTCTTTACTTATATTGCATTTTTGTGAAAACTGTATTTTTCAGACTGGTCTATAACACCATCCAGAACACACGCATGTCAGTACTTCCCTGAGTCTCTGATCATTTATATCTGCTAACTTCTGCAACAAGAGCCCCTGACATCTGTTTCATGACAGTTACATTTCAATGTAGCGGTCCTCACCTGAGACTTAAGGGAAGTGATTGACATGTTTAAAAATTTTTCTTATTATCTAAGGGGTATATGTGAGGGATAGGTTTCATGTCTGGCCCCCACTGGCCACAGTGGCTGATAGGACATATATAAGTGTTTTGACATAGATGCTAAATGTATAGTGCACATATGAGAACATACAGACATCATACAACCTACACAACTGGGACAAGTAACATGCTGAATAACTGAAAAGCAGACTTGCTAACTTTCAAACTTCTTATATTTTTTTCTATTAAATACTTCACAGTCCTGACCTTTTACAGCAAAATGTCATAATGTAAAATATTCTGAAATGGATGTCTTCACTTGGTCACAAGCACATGCTGCTTCTGTATCCACTCAGTGGTTATTTGCTTTGGATGAATCAGTAAGCCACGCTATCAGGATCACAGCCTTTCTTAAAAATAAATACATTAGAAATTATGACAATGATGGCGGTGCCCAAATATCCATCGCTATTGTTGCATTGCGTATTAGTTTGATTTACAGGTCTTCAGCATTCAGGGACCTTACCAAGTTATTCTCTTCCCAGTTGGATTACTGAACATTCTGTACTCCTGTGGGAAATGGTTGAGTCTACATGCTCCGCTACAGATCTCAGCCTGCTGAAGAGGGGAACGGAAAGTCACACATTCATTTTCCTCCCATCCTTGCTCTGACAGACCATGTGCACATTGCTCAACATTAGTCCTCAGTCGTCTTCTCCAAGACACTTATCAGACAGCCACAACACTCTACAGAAGAGGAAGAATGAAAGATTCTCTCACCCTGAAACT
>NW_010139347.1:9874-10806 GCF_000699245.1 Pterocles gutturalis | reverse complement strand
CCCCACAGTCATGGGTATTTTTATCTCTAACTTTTAGGGCTTGCAGGTGTTCCTAACTCTGCCAGAAAGGAAGTTTCTCTATCACTGTGTCCCCTGCAAGGACAAGATATCTCCTCTGTCACATCTAAGAAGACCCATGCTTTCTAAACAGCAGCTACCTTCTAGGAAGCAGTCACTGAATACTGGGAGATGAGTTGTCCCTGCCAGTTTCCCACATGGCAAATATGCGATCAAGGGTGTTTAGCAGATTTCCCTCCCCTACTTTGTTGGATTTTCCTTTATAGTGCAACAAACCCTGGCAGAAATACCGAGCAAGCTTCCAATCACTTGAATTGAGCTTTTCCTTGGTCTGTTTTACTGTAAGGTCTGATGCGGGATGTTCAGTCTTTTCCCTCAAGCTATTTCATCTTGGAGAAGAACCACTTGGTGTTTCTCTGATTCAGTGATGATAAAACCCAATCCATCTATCAAGGTGAGTCAGCAGACTAGGTCTGCTCACACCCCTCTCCCCACACACATGCACAGTATTAAAATGCCAACAAGCTGCATGTTGAATATACGTGCAGAACAGCTATGATAAGTTAGAACAATCGTTAACTTATTCACAGTGCAATTCAAGTACATCTTGTACATGAGTTTCCAAAATTATTTTAATAACAATTGCCTTTGACTACACAGTTGAAGATAGTTGGATTGCTTCCTGAAGGCACATTCCCACAGTAATATCCATGGCACATCCATTACAGGCAGAGCTGCTAGTTCTCATTAGCTAGGACAAACAAGGCAGTGAGTCACAAACTCCCGGCATAAAGGATCCCATTGTTTTAAACTGATAAAACAGGGATTCTGCTCTGCACTGGTGCAAACCTGACATTGATTAAAGTTTTCTGGGATGTTATAAACACAGTCTTTAAATGGACATGGACCTGAGG
>NW_010139347.1:0-9843 GCF_000699245.1 Pterocles gutturalis | reverse complement strand
CCTGAGGTGTAAGGAAAAGCGATCTATTACAACAATACAGCCAGTTTGTATCTTTCCCAACAAAAGTGACTTGGCTTCTCTTATTGTTGGGAGAAACTATTATATTTACTATTATTTTTCCAAACTCCTCTAAGAAAATTAGACTAAAACTGAACAGATTGTACCAAATGTTTACAAAGTGTACCCAGTAGAATAAGTTCTGTGTTTATACACTTTTCACCTAATAGCCCATTTCTATTGGTGGCAATTGTTTCCAAAGTATGCTGAACGTATCTAATTTACTCTACTAGGAGAAAGTATTCTTCCTCTTATGCTTTGGCTCTCGTTTTGTTGTTAGGTTTTGTAAAATCTTAGCACTAATGGTGAAAGCCAAACAGAAATATTTTTACCTTCACTTTGCCAGTAACATCAAAAGAGGTGCTATTATCTCAACAGCAATTTGGACTGGTTATCAAATGATAATCTTGGAATAAGTGAGTATGATTTGTGATGGTACTTATCTTTTGTAGGTGTGGTTGGCATTTATTAAAATGTTTTTTTTTTCCTGCTGGATAGCATGCCAAAGACTTCAGGCAATAAGTAATTATTCCATGTAAAATATTTATTCTCTGCCAGTCATATGTCTTTCTCAAAGACCTGACTTTGCAGCAACCATTTAAAACCATGTAAAAGCTTAAACGGGTCAGAATGAAATCTGATGTAAGCAACTACAACAGAAATATCTGTGTGTGCTCAGTAGCTCTTATGAGCAGAGACCAGTTGTAATTATATCCTGCATTTATTTGGAATTTTAAGATTAGATTATCCAGTATTGGGCACTCAATTTGTGTTCCAGCCATAAAACCTGTGACCCAGCTAGGAACTCACTAAGGTTTCTGATTAAGATTTTTGTCTTTTAAAACTGCAAAATGAAACTTCTTTCCCTTTTCATTCTGGTACATGTTGTAGGTTATTCCCCTCCTGAAAATGTTTCCTATGTGTGAAGGGAAAGCTCCAGAATACATGCACAATATAAAATCAGATTGACCACAGGAGTTCCTAGCAGGTGCTCTGCTTCTGAACCGTAACTGTGGCCCTGAGCTCTTCTGCAGTCACAACAGCTTATTCCACACAGGAATGTGTACTGTGCACCCTCATGTACCAGAAAGGCTAAACTGAACACATTGGAATAAATTGTACTAGCCTGAACTTGCGCTAATTTATTTAAAGCTTTATTTTCTCAAATCTACTGCTAAGAACTGAACTCATAACCTAAGACCTACTTCACCCTTCCGAAATCACACAAGAGACACAATCAACAGAGCAAATAGGGCAATAAATGTGCATGTACAGTATGTATTGTCTGCCTTCTAAAAGAATAATTTTCATTTCAATATTTACATGTGTGCACCATTTACATCTTCTTTTCCTGGCTCTGACTTCAGCACCTAGACACAAAGCCGACATTTTTTTTTTCTCTAATTCCTTGAGAGAGTATGCAGCCAGCTGCTGTTGCATTGGTGTTTGCCTGCAGGACTGGCAGGTTGTTGTACTTCTGAGAGGTTTCAGGGCACGTCTCCCTCTTTAGAAATGTTGGAGGGCACAAACCTCTCGTCAAGTACAATGAAAAAATCAAAGGAAGAAGCTTCAGGAGGTGAAATAAACTTCTGAAAGAGACAAAATTATAAAGTAAACCACAGTTGCAGTAGCAGTAGACATTAATGTTCACTGCTGTGTCTCTTCAGTAAGCTATTCTCAATAAATAAGTGCATCTAAAATCTCTTTCTATTTATTCAAATTTTGCATTACGGAGTCACTTTCTGTTAATGTTAGTGTAACTCCAACTGCTTACAAGTATTACCTCTGACATATGCCAGTGTGACAGGTAATTCAGACCCTTGGACGTAACTTCGATGTTTTTTTGTCTCCTCTGTGGTGATTACGAAGGGACATTCACCAACAGTGAAATCTCTAGGTAATTAGAAGCCAATCCCTGTCCTTATTGCACAGCTAATCTCTTGCTAAACCTTTAATATGTTATTGCATTTCAGCAGTCTTTCTTCCAATGCTGAAAAAAACTGCATAAGTAATTCCCATTCATAACAATGCATTGGTAACAATTATTTACAAAATTCTTCTGTTTTGTAAACATAGCTACATTGTTAGAAATCTTACCTTTAAATTTTCCGCTGTCTTAAATGGCTAGTTAATGTTTTTGGAGAGCACTGAGCTAAAATAGCACCTCGATCGTACAGTAACCCTGTCTATTCTTCAAGCTGTTACAAGACCCCTCTTCAGATATTTTGCCACAGAGAGTGACTAGTACCAGGCACTTCACAACGTGGTAAAAGCCAGGAAAAGGGTAAATATATGGCACTTGCTCTCAGCATTTTTCCTACAGAGAAGAGGTTCCTGTGAGAGAATAATTATGGTATCTAATAAACTTCTGAAAATTATTGCTGCTGGAGGCTATGGAGAAGTCTGGATATTCCTGACATTAATAGAAACAATGAACAATTCTAGTTAGGCATAAGAAGAGAATGGTCACTGCTGGTTTAACGTTACTAAACTAATTGAAATTTTCTTTACAAAAAAAACCCAAACAAACATGATACCTCCAATATCAAAAAGACAAAAACTTTTCCTTTTTAAAGACTGTGGTCAGAAAATACTCATAGTTAGAACAGCCAAAGAAGTTGCACGATACAGCATACTCTGAAGACAAAGCAGAATCATTAGATAACATCCCTACTATTTTTTTTTATCATAGAGTAAAAGTAATTGTTTATTATTTAAATCAGTCAGAAGTTCAGTATTTCTCCAATGCAACTCTAGTAAAGATTAAACTAGAAAGTCAAGTTAGCAGAAAGCCTGGCGTAGAAGTATTGACATGGTGTAAAAACATACTGGCCTGACTTACTTGCATAATTTGACAGGCATGTATTACACTTGATTATCTTTTTAAACTGATATTTATCTTGGAGATTTCACTGATATGTTAATAGCAGCTTCTGAAGTTAAGCTGATAATGTCATTTATATATTGGCACAAAGCTGGTAGATTGACAAGACCTAAATTCTGAATTGCACGTAAGTAACAGTGGCAAGACACAACAAGACTTAGAGGGGAACAGGAGTTGGAAACATGGTGAAAGAGAGGGATGGGAGGAGATCAGACTACCTCCTTGGTCTTATTAGAAGGATTGTCTGGTAACCTGTTAACTTCTTGCTGAGTATGCAGCATTTACATGAATAAAAATATTTAATTCTTGAAGATACTGTTTCAATATTACAGAATGGAACACTTTTTATCTGCTGCTAAATTGCAGACTTCCAGTTTCCAACAACTGAATCTACCCAACATATTGCTGCTTCAGATTCATTTTTGTACATATGAATGTAACAGGCCTGTACTTGCTTGGGAATGTGAAGGACCTCCTGGATTTGTTTTCACTAGGAGGACATCCTGAATTTTTGTCAGTGTATGTGACTTAACCACCGTGTGATTGTCACTGCTGTATAAATCTACAAGGAAATGACACTTTCACAGGTCGGTCTGTATCTGATTTGGCCTGGAACCCCACTATTATCTCTCACTTCTGATCGCTTGAATGTGGAAACATTTCTGGGCACTGAACATTTTGAAAGGGATTACATATGAACACAAAAAGCAATATTCAAAGTGGAAAGTTTCAGCCTGACTTTTAAAAGTGTTTGGCAAGGGACATTCAGTGAGTTAAAAGGGTTGGGAGTTCCAGACGGAAGGAACAGGGTATGCAAATACTCAATTAGCAGCAGCACAAGGGTGAGACTCTGGAAGAAACAGAACAATCTAGAGATGAATCTCTGGGAGAATTGGCAGGAATGTGGGTGACAAGGAAGTCTTATAAATCATGTCATGAAAAAAAGCATGGAATGCTTGATAGCAAGGAACGAAATGTCGTATGAAAACAGTGCAGCATATTACCCAATTAGAAGCAAATGCAATGAGAACATTTCAGGGTAATGCAGGGATCGGCTTACTTCTAGGCAAGGGTCCAGCTCACACATTTTAGAATGGCTACCGTGGAAGCAAAGTGTGTATAGGAAAGTAGGCGTGAAGATGATTAAAATAACCAGGCCTGCTCATGATTGCATGGGATGAAGACAGTATAATTAACTTGGCTAAAGGAGTGTCTTATCCTTGAGATACATGTAAACTGATAAGGAGCTAAACAAGTGGAGGCAGCCGAAAGTTGAATGAGATGGAATGGAGACTTCAGAACAGCTCCAAGAAACTTGACTCATTGTATTGCTGTAAAACATGTCCATTGAATCGGCAGCATGGAAGGATCACTCAGCTTGATCTCCATCCTGAAGCAATTCACATTGTAGTGACGTTTGGGTACAAGTAGGACTTTCACAATGTAACTTCATCTGTGCTCAGAGCCAACTAAAGATTAGTTTGAAACAGATTACCATGGAGTATTTGGCAAAATTTTCTTGCAAAAAACCTAATTTTCCAGTAGACAGATAGGCAGGATGGAGACAGTAAAAGAGTGGTTAGAGTGGAAAAAAGATGTAAAGTATACATGCAGATCCTACTGTTTGAACAGAAATGAAAACTCAGCATTGATCTACTAATAGAGTTTTTAGAAAAGTTATAAGAAGCAAATGTAAGGAAATAAAATTTTATTTATCCCTTCATCATCAGTAATTCCATTGTGTATTGTTGCAGTTTCATTTGGCTTTAACAAATGAAATTTCACAACATAAGGAAAAGAATTTTAAAGCTCAAGATGACCCTTGAGATTCTGATGTACTGAAGATTAGAAAGAATTTACAAAATAAAGAATATGACAACTGCCAAGAGTTCGAGGAAGAGCTGAGGAAAGAACTGTTTAGGACACCTTGAATAACTTTTTTGTTTTCCTGACTATTCAGCTGAACAAAAGAGTTGGTCTAAACAGAAACTGAATTTTGCTTCATCTTTTCTATCTAAAATGGAAAAAAAAACCACTACCAAAACCCAAACAAACAAAACAAGGAGAGTTTGTTTTACACTGAGCAAAAGTTTTCATGTGATCTGGAATGCAAGTTTTACTGTGATCACTTGTAATAATATTAATGAAACTAGAATTTCAAAGAAAGTCAGGTAGGAGGATATCAGCTGACCCTCTACACAGTATTCTCACTGGCTGAAGTTCTCAAAAGAAGAGTTCTGAGTTATGAAGACCTTTTCTCATTCTTACCATGGCTCATAGCAATGTCTTGAATTTACCTGAAGAATTCTTTGAAATAGAAACAGCCCAACTGAACATCACGTTATGTCTATAAAAATGGCTACAGAAAATAGTGTATTATGGTGTCCTTAAACTTTCAGTTAAAACTCCCAGTTAAAAGTAATCTAAACTTTAAAAGATATTGCTTTCAGCAAAAACTTTCAGTTCTTTGAATTATTACTTAACAGGGGATGAAAGAATAAGAAGTGACTTTGCTTTTGTGCAGACATATTAGATTGCATTTCTTATTTTTTTCCCATCATTGGCTATTTTTTTGTCTAAAGGACAGGCTGAGAGAGTTGAGATTGTTCAGCCTAAAGAGAAGAAGGCTCCAGGGAGCCCATATAGCAGCCTTGCACTATTTCAAGCGGGCCTACAGGAGAAGTAATCTTGATTAGGGAGTGTAGTGAAAGGAAAAGGGGTAACGGTTTGAAGCTGAAAGAGGGTAGATTTAGATTAGATATCAGCAAGAAATTTTTTACTGTGAGGATGGTGAGGCACTGGAACAGGTTGCCCAGAGAAGGTGTGGACGCCCCATCCCTGGAGGGGTTCAAGACCAGGCTGGATGAGGCTTTGAGCAACCTGGGCTAGTGGGAGGTGTCCCTGCCCACGGCGGGGAGGTTGGAACGAGATATCTTTAAGGTCCCTTCCAACTCAGACCGTTCTATGATTCTATGATATTAGATTATTTCTTTTCAGAAGGCTTGTATCCAACGCAACACTGACATACCAGGCTGAGAAAGTGAAGTATGTTTCATTATCAGAGCAAGTCTGCAGTCCAGCTCTTAAGGAGCCCTTTTATTTCATGATCCAACACAGCTGGTGCTTAGAGTTTTTAAGGTTGCGTAAGTGAAAATGGAACTGGAAGACCTATTTCTCTAAAACTAATACCTTCACTTTCTGGTTTTATAACTGAAGGGCAGTATCCTTCCTTAGGACAAAAATGAAGAAAAGCCAAAATCAAACTGATATTTTTGTTCTTGTAGCAATAATACAGGTATTTTTCTGTAATAATGAAGTATACCAGTGAATGAATTAAAAACTGGGGAGTTCATACTACCTGTGCAGGATTGTCACAAATAACCTTTCCAGAGTTCACTCCTCCAAGATACCATCAGTTTCCATTTCAGTAGGACTCCTCATGAGATACCCTGGCATTACAAACTACAGTGATTTTCAATGCTTGTCAAGCTTCCTGACCATGCAAATCTACTGTGAGCTCTAAAAATTAATGTTTCTCTGTCAGACAGTTAGATTAATTTTAATCAAGATTGCACATCATCCCCCTTTGGTATTCTTTCTGGAAATGAAGCAAAGGGAGGTCAGGATCTTTCCTTGGGCTTTGTTTCAGAATTTTTATGGCAGCTACTGAATTACTTGCATCTTTAAAGGAGTCAATTTTCCAAAGCTGAGAACAAATAAAGCCAAATCTATTGGGAGAAAGAATTTAAACTGAAAAATATGAATAATTAGAAACTGTTTGAGAATATTTTGTTAGATGTTCAAAAGCCACAATCAATAAAGAAGGACAACTTTGCTGGTAATAAGCTAACTTGGCTTAAAAGGAAATGAAAACCATTCTTAGAAATACACACGTACACGATATTTGTATGTCTCTGTGTGTTTATGCACATAAGCTGATCAATACATGAAAGGAGTAAAATAAAGAAGAGGGAATGAGTAGGTAACTGGTAATGAAAGCAGAAGGACAAATATGAAGTGAATATCCAGAAAAGCTAAAATACAGTAAGTGGTGCTTTGTAATACACAAGTAACACTTCACTGTGTTGAACAGAAATTACATAAACCTGGAACATAGAGAAGTGTATGAGACAATGATACCATATAATTTCAATGGCTTAATAAATTGTTTGCAAGTGAAAAATATGGGGTTTCATACAGCCAAATATTAAGACATTCATCTCAGAATAAAAACCATAGGCTACAGGAGCATACTTCTTTTGGGGACAGTACAGAGCCTAGAGCAGAAGCACCCTATTCTTGCTTTGACAGTGACCCCTGCCGTAATTAATAAGGTTATTTATTATAATAAGGGAAAGTACTTCCTTTCTCTTATTACGATATTACTAAGGTGTCAGCCATTATTGAAGCTTGAAACATGGCCAAGCCTGGTACTCATGATTTGAAAGAGGTATTTATAAATTGGAAAGGGTTCTAAAAAGATCTATAGGAAAAGATTAAAGGACTGGAAAATGGAGCAACACTGAAAGATACAGACTTCTCTTTCTGTAGTTCAAAAGTGAAAAGGCAAACAAAAGCTACAGTATATATTATTGACATAGTTGTATGCATGTGGCGGATTAACATGTTATTCCTAGTTTCCACTCCATCTGCTCTTTGCCTTCCTCCAAAGAAAGTATAGTATACACTGTACTATAGTATGAATATGATACACTAATTCAACCAGAGAAGTTAGGCTAAAGACAAACACAGTGGTTTCTTCCAGCTTTAAATTCGTGGCTACAACATGAGTTCTGCCTGGGCTTGAGAATTGTACTGGGAGAGAAGAGAACATCTGATCTGTAGGAGTGTAGTGGAAATCCTCACCCAAGAACTGAAGCTATTTGTTGTCACCAGCTCCTTTATCTAAAAATGGACCAACTCAGGAATTTGTACATCTGCACTGTGAACAAGATCATGAAACCAGTTGGGTTAAAATAAATCCAAGGGCGGGGGAAATAATACAGTTTTCATCTATTTCCCCAAAAACGTGAAGAAGCAGTGTGAAGAAGCAAGACAGCACGGGGTGGGTATGAGCAGTCAATGTCAAGGGAGGCCAGAGTGCTGGCAATGCTGGTTACTTCCATGATCAAAACAAGAGATAAAAATAATTTTGTGGATGGTCTGTTCATGAATGATTATTGATTAGGAAGAAGCTTTCTGTACAGAAACATTTATCTTTTGCCAGAGATCCCTAGGAAATTCATATTAACTCCCTATGGCCACAACCTTCAAGCTGAAAACCCTAATCTAAAACATTAATACATCAATAATAGACTATTTTAACTATAAAAAAGGTACCTTTTAAAATTCCTATTTCTGTTCTTGAAACATGAGTCCTTTGGAGAACCAATCACTTAGTTCAGAAAACATCATAAGTCACAGGAACGCAATGCCACTCTCTCTGAAAATCCTTCTATATAACTTGCATTATTGTCATAATCAGCTTTTGTACCATTTTTTTTCCTTTTAGATGTAAAGGATAAAATTAATATTAAAACCCTGAGCTCAGGAATAGCATGATTATTCCTGTGAAGTACTTAGTATCTGTACTTCTCAGCAAGATCAATGAGAGCTCAGAGTTGGAAACACTTAACTGGTAAATAAAATTTCTATTCCATAGAAAGAGTGAATGTCTGGAGCAAAAAGGACACATTTAGCAGCAAAAAATACATTCTTTTTGAAACAAGATATTGAGCCACTTGAATTTGACATATCTGGAAAATTATGATAAGCATTTTCTAATTGATAGCGCTTTAAACTGAGTTTAAAAAAATCCCAAGCTGAACACCAAACTTAAATTACCTATTCCATTGTTTAGGCACTAAATTTTTCTCAGAATTTTTTCAATATCATCATAATCTTGCAAAACATTTCAGTTTCATAGAAAGAACATTTGAATGGAAATTTATTTTCATAAGAAATTAATTTATCATATCTGCATCTTCCATGAATATTACAATGTTACAAACGAGGAACAAACTAGAAAAAAAATGCTAGTAAACTGTGAATTAAAACCTTCAGTAATTACTCAGTGTATTGGCCTACATATAAATCTTTAATTTTATTTCACTACTGTCATTCTACTTTTTTCATCTAGCCAGATGCTATTTCCCATTTGCACAGCAGAATATGATCCAGAAGAAAGTAACTTTGGAGATACTTCACACAAGAGAATTGTTGGTCTAATCAACTGTGTGAAAGTGATTTATAGATGCTCCGTGTTAGAAGAGAATCTATTAGGACACTGGCAGCTGAAGAGAAAGATACTTCAGCTGACTCTGATTCTGCATCTTTCAGTCATTTTAGAATGGAGGACTTCAGAACTCTGATGATACAGGTAGCTTAACAGTAGGTCAACAATATTGCCTGTTGCCTCTTTATTCTTATGCTTAAGTCTGAAAAACCTGGGACTTTCATCTTTTCTGTAACCGAAGACAGAGCAATAGAGGAATGACTGTCTTGCAGTTGAATTTCATAAGCAATTTGTAAATTAAAAGGTATATTTCTAATTACTCTTAATACAATTTATCATCCAATACTCAATGTCATATGAGAAGAACCTAGCATCTGACTGAAAGCACTTGAAATATAGTTGGTTTTTATGACCAATAAACCATATAGGCATTCCAACAAGTCATATTAGTACAGATGATCATGATAATTTTCCTGTTTACAAGAAGAATAACTGACCTGACACAAGACAAAAAGTGGAACGGCCATCAAAACTATCTTCAGAACCAGAACCAGAAAGCAACATTCTGCCTGTCTGAGTAAGGCAAGAAGAAAACCAGCTAGAGCCAAAGCCACTGCCTTCACCAGCTTTTTTAATTAAAGGTTTTCATAGAATCATAGAATCATAG
>NW_010139346.1:626-1424 GCF_000699245.1 Pterocles gutturalis | reverse complement strand
ACTGGTGAGGCCAGGAGCTGGGCACATGGTGGGAGGGGGGTATTTTTATGCTCGGGGGGTCTCCAAGCTCCTTAGGAAATGGGGACAGAGCAGGGGCTGGGTGACACTGTGGGGGCAGACGAGTGTGGCCTGGGCCTGTGTCACGCAGGGTGCTTGGGGACTGTGCCCAGCTCATAGAGGGGTGTACGGGGGGTGATGGGGGGTCCAGGGGTGATGGAACGTGTGTCCTGCTTGTCACCTCTCTGCTACCGGAGATGTCCCTGTGGGCACACAGGGTGACACTGTCCCCTTGGTACCAGCCACCCGGGAGGGGTCTGAGCCAGGGGACAGGGGGAGAAATTTGGGCTCTCAGGGGCAGTTCCTGGGCAAGGACCATGTCTGCTGCAGCCCAGGGGGGACAGCCCCCCCCCAGCCCCAAAATTCCCCTGCAGGGAGAAGGACAAGGCAGGAAACCTCTGGAAAGGGAGAGAAAACATCTGGGAAGGGAGAGAAACACCTGGGAATGGGGGGAAAATTCCTGGGAAGGAGGAGAAAACATCTGGGAAGAGGGAGGAAATTCCTGGGAAGGGGGAGAAAACAGCTGGGAAGGGGGAGAAAACATCTGGGAAGAGGGAGAAAACACCTGGGAAGGGGGAGAAAATATCAGGGGTGGAACATCTGGGAAGAGGCAGAAAATATATTGGAAGAGGGGAACATCTGGGAAGGGAGAGAAAACATCTGGCAAGGGGGAGGAAACATCTGGGAAGGGGGAGCAAATGCTGGGAGCTGGGCTCCATCCCTCGCCCGCATCCCTCGCCC
>NW_010139346.1:0-239 GCF_000699245.1 Pterocles gutturalis | reverse complement strand
CCTGTGGGGTCACCCAGTGGCATTGCCCATGTGGTGTCACCCAGGTGGTGTCACCCAGGGGGTGTCAGCTGTTTGGCATCACCCACATGGCATCACGCACCATGTGTCACCATCACCCGGATCGCATCACCCAAGTGACATCCCACCGGTGCCATCCTGTGTGTGGCATCACCCCTGTGCCATCACTCAGATGGCTCTACCTGCATGTCACCCATGTGCCACCCTGCATGTGGCATCCT
>NW_010139345.1:0-2704 GCF_000699245.1 Pterocles gutturalis | reverse complement strand
TTGATTCCTTTGAATCAATGATTTTGTAAATTTTTTGTTTGGTTGTTTTATAAATAAACATGCTGCAGCTGAAGTGCTGCAGCTCAACTAAACTTGCACCATTGGTCCATCTTCTGTGGTACGATGTGTGACACGTGTCAAGCTGAATGCAAGGATAAAAGGATGGAGTCAAAAATACCATTTTTAAACCAACCAGGACTACATGTGTCTTTGTGTAGAAAGTGTGGGGAAGCTGGTCTTTTTCCTGGTATTTTTTCAGTCTCAGTGGTGTGACACGGTGTGAACTGTGTGAAACCTTGGGTGTGTTGGAGGAGATGGTGTTTTGACTTCCCCGGGTCTGTTTCACCTGGGATGTTTTGGCTGAGGATGTGGGTGCTTTACGCTGATGTGGTAAATAGTGCTGGTGCAGACACAGCTCAGAGACAAACCCCGGCGACGCTGCCCTCCTGCTCCTGCGTCTGGGACCTTCCTTCTGAGCCCCCTGGTGCGTTGCAGTTCATCTCCTGAACTGCCTGGGAGATGACAGGGAAACCTTGAGCAACTAAGACCTCTGTTCAGACAGTTTAGATCTCTGCAGATAAACCTTTCCTACTAGCTAACAGGAAACCCGTCAGGGAGATGTAGGTGGAATTTAGGGTAACTAAACATGATTGCGGTTGATTTCTCCTGCAGTTGTTCAGCCTTCTTTTCCAGGGAGTGTTTTGTGCAGAGGTCTCCTGACATCAGCAATCTTTACTGAAATCTGGGAGTAAAAATTGCAACATAATTACACAGTATTTAAAACAAATCACAGTGACAACAGAGTGGTCTCATAGGTGTGTCCTTCTGTCTATCCCTGATTCATGAGGAAATGCTAATTACTTGCTCCCTCCTGGGTTAATGACATCCAAAATCCCGGTTAGGCGATAATACATTTTGACGAGAGTTGTTCAATTGCATACTTTTGTACAGTATCAGGAATCCTGGGTTATTTTTAACCTGGATCAGTTTGTACTGACACACTGAAGGCGGGAGAACACAGTGGGAAAGAACCGCCTTGGAAATGTGTGATTTTCAAACTTCAGCCAGGGCGTGCAGATGCAAGTGTTGCATAAATAAGAAATGCTGCTGTTGTGAATAGGAAGTATGTCTTTGATAATCTCCACTCTCTTCCCAGTTCTGTTTTAAACGCTTAAAGAAGCAGCACTGCTTGAGCTCTATACGAAATTAGCTTTCAAAAATAATGTTGGAATTAATAATTTAAGAAAAACCCCACATAGAATGCTTGTCAGTGTTGAGCCTGCTGGGCCTTAATTTTTCTGATACACAGTAAATGAGACAGTTTTGTCCAGTATGTTAACAGCCTTTAATTTGTCATGTAATGAGTCATTTGCCAAACTGCCCTGCTCCCTGCACTGACTCACTGTTTTAAGCTGTTTTCACTTGGTATCCATCTGCTGGGTGAAGTACGGTTGCACATCTAAATGTCACTATTTAATTTCAAGGTGCAGTTAGTACTGTTCTTAGGTTTTTTTTTGCCTATAATTAAAAAAAAAAAATGAAGGAGAAAAAAAAAAAAAAAGCAAAGGCAATCCCTTGCTAACAGCATGGCTCCCATGAGAGTTGGTGCAGGATGTATTCAGAGCGAGTGAGTGCTGCCTGCCTACTGAGAAGCATCTCCTGGGTAGGCAGGGGGTTGAGTGCTCCAGCAGCCTGTACTCCGGACAGGGTGGAGCGTGCATGCCATACCTGATCAGATATGGGGTGATGGTTTGTGTTAACCGCCCTTTTCTTTAAAGGCACACGAGAGTGACAGCTAGCGCTCTGCCATATGGAACCAATTTCCTTTTCCTGCTGCCCCTCCCATCTCTGACCTTGTACACCCAAATCCCAACCCTGTATGCCTTCTGTTCTCACCCAACCTGATGCAGGTTCGTGGCAGAGCAAGAACTGGAGCCACGAGCTATTGCTTGACCAAGTGGCTTCCCGTGGGTCAGCACACCCACCACACCTGCCCCAGGAGCCCGGTGGCGTGTGGCAGTAAGAACCTCCCCATTAGTGGTCTGATAATGGGGTACCATTTGTTAGTGCCCCCCTCCCAATACTGGAGTTTTAAGCAGATATCAGGAGTTTTTTTGTCTAAGGCCCAGCTGTGGGCAGTGTTAAGACTGTCCCAGAAATGCTTTTCCCCGCATTTCTTGCCCGTGACTATAGGAGATCCTTTGCTCCTTTTCGCAGGGCGCAGGGTCACAGGGGCTGCCAGGGCCTGGCCTTACACAATTTATGACCTCTGATCAGCCTTCAGGCTGAGGCGAGCTGAACGGTTGTGGTGTCCATGTCCTCTCCGGGTCCGCCAGGACGCTGCACAGCCGCGGTTTCCACCATTCAGAGCCTCCATTTCCTTTCCACTGAAGTCACGCTGAGAGCATGCAGCGAGCATCCCTGACAGAGGACGGGCTGTCACGTTGCCGCTTACTTTGGTTTTGTGCATTAGCACCGATTATGGATGAGAAAAATTTAAGATGGATTAAAAAACAGCCCTGGAGGGGCTGGGGAGGGTGGATTCTGCTCTGGGGGGAAACTGGTCTCACCCCAGAACACCACAGATTCCTCGGGCTGGGAGAGAATGAGCGTGTGGGGAGAAATCGGAGCCCGCAGCTGTTGTTACCGTGTCAACCAGCCCACAGAGGGCTGGAGCAGCACGGAGAGGGACCAGCCGGAGCCT
>NW_010139344.1:0-2550 GCF_000699245.1 Pterocles gutturalis | reverse complement strand
ACCAAATTTGTCAGGCACGATTTGCTCTTTGTGAAGCCACGTTGGTTGTCACCAATCACCTCCTTGTTTTCCATGTGTGTTAGCATATTTTCCAGGAGGATCTGCTCCATGATCTTGCCAGGCACAGAGGTGAGACTGACTGGCCTGTAGTTTCCCGGGTATTCCTTATCTCCCTTTTTAAAAATGGGGGTTTTGTTGCCCCTTTTCCAGTCTGCAGGAACTTCACCAGAGTGCCACGACTTCTCAAATGTGATGGATAGTGTCTTGGCAATTTCATCTGCCAGTTCCCTCAGGACCCACGGTTGCATCTCATCAGGTCCCATGGACTCGTGCACCTTCAGGTTCCTTAGAGGGTCTCACACCTGATCTCCTACAGCTGGCAGTTCTTCCTTCTGCCAGTCACTGCCTTTGCCTTCTGTAGCTTGAGCAGTGTGGCTTGAGCTCTTGCCAGTGAAGACTGAGGCAAAGAAGTCATTAAGTACCACAGTCTTCTCAATATCCTGAGTAGCCAGGTGTCCCGATTCCTTCCAGAACGGGGCCCACATTCTCTCTAGTCCTCCTTTTATCACTGACATATCTATAGAAGTTCTTCTTGTTACCCTTAACATCCCTGGCCAGATTTAATTCTATCAGGGCTTTAGCTTTCCTAACCTGATATCTAGCTTCTCAGACAGTTTCTCTGTTTGGATTGTATTTGATTGGGGTAGCCACATATATGCCTTCTCTAAACAGAAATATGCATTGTTACACTTTTAAGCTTGATTATATGCTACTTTAATTAACGCAGTCCAAATATTTGTAATACAATGGTACCTCTGCCAAAGGCAGGGTAAATTTCTAGAAACAGTACTAAGTCAAAAAAGAGTGTGCGCACAACTGTTTCAGGGTATCATATTAGCCTAAATGTCTCTGTAAAAATCAGTGTGCTGTTTGCAATGATTCAACAACATAACAAATCTATTTACAAATAAAATCCAGCCAATCCTAAGTGCCACCCTGATATGCTTGGCTTGTACTGAATGTATCTGAGATCTCTTCTGCTTTTCTGTCATTAAAAATCAGCTTTTAGATACTTCTCCAGGTCAACTCTATGGAAATTAGTGGGTCTTAACAGCCTGACATATATATTGAGTACGTCTTCATATCTTGATTTCAGGCAGACAGGAATTTCCTCAAGCCCTTACTGTCCTCCACTCAGATCTCTGCTGCTACCTTGTGCTCATTTCTAGTCACTACAGTAGAATGATTTATTTATTCTCATCACAAAACTGTGCTAGGATCTTAGAGTAACATTCAAGATGGAGAGTTTCAAGTTTAGAGAAGCATTTGATAGGTAGTCATCTGAGGTAGGCTTTTTTGTGCTGAGTCATTCTAGACATTTTTCAGCTCAGCAAATTATTTTCAGATTTTGTGTTAAAAAATAAAATAGACTAGATTATTGTTCCTGTGTCAGACCAAATTCATTACATTTGCTTCCAATAATAAAACACCTCAAACCCGAAATCTTGAGCCTCTTCTTAGAAAACGACATACAGGATTCCTTTCTGGATGGTTAGCACATGTAGGTAGATTTACTAGTATTAGGATAATTCTCAGTCATCTTATTTTTTACATCTGTCTTTGCATTTGTAGAAATTTGTGTGAACAGGTTTCCCATTCAGGCCAACAAGTCATTAAATGTGTCCACTTACGTTGCCCTGGATGTTTTCTTTGCTACTTTAGCACAGAGGTAACCTCATCCATACAGCTTTCCCAAGCCAGTGGGAAGAAAGAAATACAAGTTTTGTGCAAAATAAATGTGCATTCTGTGAAACTCTCAAGTTAAGTTTTCTCAGTTCTGAGAACTTCACATCCATCTATCTGCATCTGTTATTTTTTCCATTTGGCATCAGATTTTCTGCCATTTCAATGTTGGGCTTGTTTTCTCAGGAACAGTATCACTAAGTCTTTGGAAAAACAAACAAACAAACAACCCCAAACAAATGAAAGCACTGCAATAATAAGATGGTCAATATATCTATCCTGCTACCCTTCTCCCAGCAAAATTTATCCTGCTCAGTTCTGTGTCCTAGATAAAATTGTATGTTTATCTTTTGCAGGCCACTAACACACTTGTCAGAACTGTTCTCACCCAAACTATCAGCCAAGCCAGTCCCAGCTGCATATCATGAAGCAGCTGTTTGGGTAAGCGACGGGTGAATGAAGTGGCGCTACTTCTGAGACCATCACTGAAGTGCTGTGTAGAAAGACTGTGAGCGGGAGATCGACTGGTGGAGTAACTCCCTGGTATGCCAGAGGGAAAGGCACCAGGGAGATACCCCACAAATGGGGACAGACCCCCTGCCCTGTCGAGCAGAGGAGGGGGAACTGAGGGATGGGGAGGGTGGGAGAGGGTCCCTGCTCGGTGTCGTGGGCAAATCCCCCCTCTGCCTGCCCCGTGTCCCCGGGTCCCCCTGAGCAATAGGTTTGCAGCATTGGACATTGAAGGGGAGGTAAGTGGGGAGGTGCGGGAGGGTTCCCCAAGAGGTTTCCAAGGGCGAGGCAGTCGAC
>NW_010139343.1:14715-15404 GCF_000699245.1 Pterocles gutturalis | reverse complement strand
TGGGACTTGGTGATCCTTGAGATCGTGTCCAACCTTAATAGAGGTTCTAAGAGGTTCTAAGACGGCAGCTGGACCTTATGGGCTGTTAGTCCGATCTAACAAAGCACTCGCTATGCCTCTTAGAGGTGGATGGAAATAACGAGCTGAAGCTGCCAATAACTGGTGGGCAGAGAATCTGAAATGCCACCTGGAAGGCGAGAAAATCTTTTGTACATTAAGGAAGGGAAACCAAAGCTAAAAGCACAAGATTTGATACCAAGACCTCTCCGCCCAGCATGACAGCAATCCTGTCGGCATCTAAAACACAGTCTGCATCTAAATTAAATCTCCATTAGCCAAGCTTGGGTTTTAGCCTCACTCCTCCCAGTATTTCACTGGGAACAGCAACACCAATGCAGACTTACTGGTCATCTGTTTCTATGGTGCCACCTCGCCGGGCCTCTCCTTGGATGGATTCCATGGCTGTTGAGTAGAGCGCCTTCTGGGCAGCGGGTCGCCGCGTATCGGTCTGGGATGTCCCATCCACCATCGCGTGCTCTCGCTGTGCCAGATCGATGTTATGGATGGCGATGAGCAAACTGTAATCCATGATTTTAAAGCTCTGCAGGACCTGGGCAGAAAGTCAACAAAGGCTCGCTCGTTATTGCAAGCTCAGGGAAACTGTCTGAGCAGACATTTTCAGGAGTGTG
>NW_010139343.1:8605-14703 GCF_000699245.1 Pterocles gutturalis | reverse complement strand
GAGGAGATCGAGGGGACGGCTTTTAATCCCCAGCTCCTGCAGAGTCAGCTCATCTACAGTCGCCAAGGGAGCTGGAGGAAAGCCATCAGTGGTACTCCTGCACAGACCCAGGCCAGGGGAGGACACCGACTTCTGCACGGCCACCCAACGTGAGACCAGACTCGGTCAAGCATCCTGCCCCGCTCCCCAGATCCTGCCCAGATCCAGAGCTCAGCCTCGGCAGAGAGGGCTTCCCCTGGGTTAATTCAGGTTGGAAGTACTGAATGAAAGCGGGGACCAAGCTCTGCTTCTTGTCCACACCATCACCAAAAACAACGGGTTCTCTAAGTCAGCACCCCAGGCAGAGGCTACAAGGGTGGCAGCTGCCATCTCCTTTTCACGGGAAAGGCGCAGAAAAAGGAAATGACTCTCTACACCGCCCTCCACCCTTCTACTTACCAAGCAGTCTCTCTGTAAGGTTTTGCACAGAGCATTATACATGTCAGAGTCTAAGAAGAGGCCATCAGGGATGTCCTGCATAAAATCCAAGTCCTTGTATGTCGGGAAGACCTTCTCCCGCTCCTTCTGGCACGCTCGGCGTTTGTAGGTGGAGCCCTTCAGGTCGTATTTCAGGTGCATTTTGACAGAGCGCGGCACGAGGTTGTTCATCACGACGATGCGAATGTTTTTGCCTCCGGCCTGGACACAGTACAAGCCGTAGAACTTTGGCAGTAGCGTCCTTGGGTTCTGGTTCAAATTCTGAAATGCCAAAGAAAAAGAAATACCTTCAAAACCATTCTGGTTATTCACATGCCAGTTAGAGGAGTTATTTGCTCCTTCCTGGGGTTCTATATCGAAATGGTGCTGGTAACGATTTGAAGCCATTACCAAAGCTAAGAGACAAGGGCAGATGAACACAGGGAACAGACAGGTGATGCCTACAGTTGTAAAAACCTCTCTGCAAAGTTGAACAGGTCAGAGAAAGACTGTAGGAAGGAAGGAGCTCGCTGCTTGCTCACACAGAAGCCAAGCTGGGGAGGCTTCAGAGCAAAGGAAGATCTTGTGCTTCACCTTTTAAAATCTAGCACTTCGATCAAGCTAAACACATCAGCGACATCTGTCACACATCGGGGGGACTCTTCCTTAGCGTGCAAAGAAATCCTCACTCCAGCAACTCACCATATAGTAGCCAGGCAGCAGCTTCTGTAAGAACTCTTTTTTTAACCGTTTTGATGATGAACTCATCGTCGCTGGATACGTAGAAGAGGGATCCGCTGGCCCCGGAGTTGGAAAGTTCAATGAGTGGCTCATTGCAGAGCGAGTACTGAGGACAAGGTGAGAAACGCAGAGGTGAGAGAGACATCAACAGCACGAAGGCTCTTCCTTTTAAACATTAACAGACGCAAACCCCAGGGTCACAGCAGCAACCACTGCTGCGCTTAGAGCTCGCCACGGGGCCTCGCAGCGCCCCACGGCTCTGAGAGCGGGGAGAGGACGAGCACCCACCGTGCAGAGCACACGACGACCTGGTCCAACCACCAACTCACCAGATAGTCATCCGGTCGGATCCCAAAGAGGTCCCGGAAATGGCGAAAGGCCACTGGAGCATAGGTTTTGAACCGAAAGTCATTGTAGTGATGAGCTGGAGTCAGGTTACTCCCTTCGCTGATCGAGGAGAGAAGCACACACGAGTATTTGTATTTGAAACATTAAGAAACTGCCCTAAAAGCAAACCCTAAAAGCAAACACTTACTGGCTGCCTGCTTCTAACACACTCAAGGGCTAGAAAGCACACACCCAAAAGGGACCCGTGTAGGCAAACACAACAGCAAGCCTGCGCTCGCTCACACGACCGATGGTGGACACACGCAGGGAAGAGCCAGGGTTCTCCGGGAAGGGCACAGGCAGGAGCCGGAGCCGGTCTGTGAGCAGCTCTGCCCGGGAGACTTGTGCTCACTCCTGCGGTCAGCCATCCTGCTCTGGTGCAGCTTCCCCATATGCAAGCGGGGTTAGGAACTAATCCTGTTGCTCGCTATCAAAGCATCAGAGAGAAGAAAGCAAGCACCGACCTTGGGAAGAAAATGCTTTCTACTACGTAGAAATCTTGCATGAGAACATCTCTGTCGGGTTTGGTGCTCAAGCTTCCGACAGTGTGTGTAATGCCCAGCTGGATGGCACCTTTCAAGGCCGATGATGTCGTCTGGAGGGGCAGAGAAAAATGGGTTAGATAACGGGGAGCAGCAGACTGGAAATAGGAACGACAGGAGTTAAAGAAAAGAGACCCCCAGTTTAAAACAGCACTGTTAGCCAGGGTATTCTACACCTACTGGTTCCAGCTTCTATCATTCCTTTCCCATTGACTAACATCCCTTTGGAGCTGGGAGCACCTGGGAACACCCCCACACCTCTGACAGCATCCTCCTCGGTGTTTGCACGCTGGGTGGTCGAGTAGTAAAGGACCTGGACTGGAATCAACACCCAGCTGGTCCTTAAAAGGACCAAATTTCATTTCATCCTCCGCAGCACCCACCCCCACACCCTGCGGCAGAGGGGAAAGACATCCAGGGACAGATCAGCTTGTGCCTCTAGGAGTGAACATGCTTCTCGACACCTTGGTCTGCCAGGTCTTGGAACGATACGCTTTGAAGCTTGCCCTTCCCCAGCGCAGGCACAGATGTGGGTCTTCTAGAGGACGAGGACACCACGCACACGTCCGTGCAGCACTATTGCGTTCCTCCGGCTGCCTCTCTCGCTGGGTCGTGGCTCTTTAACCCTCAGGAGTTTGCTGTTGTTTTTAAATAAGGAGCAAAGACATGAATCCTGCCTCTGCATCCTCTGCACAAACTCTCCCAGAACAACGCAGGACTGTCTTCTTGTCACAGCGACTCCTGTCAAGAGCCCTCTTCTGTCTCCAAAGCGCATGATCTCATCTCAGACCACCGAGACGTGCTCCAGCCTAGCTCGTGCTACAGGCTGTCCTTCCCAGAACAGCCCAGAGCAGATCTGCTCAACGCCCCGATGTTCTACAGCCCGGCAGTTCCCGGAGCACGGAGCCACGAGCTCTGCGGGAAATGTCGAGGCTGCAGAGCAGGTGCAGGCTGGATTTGTGCTCTGCAGCTCACGGACATTTCACTTGGCTTATACATAAAGCAACTGGCCCCAGAACACGATCCAGGGCTCCTGATCCAACGAGCTTGTGTTTGTTTCCGTAAGCTAAACAAAGCCTAGCCCCCTGCCACAAAATCACCACAGACCAAAGCATCTGGCAGCAGAGGACACCGCAGTGTCCAGGGGACAAACAGGTCACGGCTTTTCCCCAGACACACATCCTCCACGGAGCCCTGCAAAACAAACGGGAACATTTCTCCCACTGAACTCTTTTTCTGTGATCACAGCTGCAGGAGACCTGCTCACGGTTCCCTGGAGAGCAAAAAAACTGGCAGTGACTCCAGCTGGCTGGGAGACAACGTCCTTCCTACTTCAGGTACCTGTTGGTATTTGACATTGACGTTGGTGTGAGATGGAGAAGGGAAGGAGGAAGAACTCTACTCCGCTTTCCTTCCTTACCCTCTAAAGCTGCTTGAGAACAGATCTCGGCTCAGCTCACCTCGCCCTGCTTCAGCCCCACTGACGAAAACCAGAATTTCCCAACACGGTGGCGCAGCACTGCCGCCTTGTTTGTGAACACAGAGCCACAGGGCCAGGTTGCCAAGGAACAAGGTTTTTTGTTGTTTTTTTTTTCTCTTCTATTAGCCAGCACCATCAGCTGAGCAGCTGACTGCCTGTTTACAGCCACTTTTATAGGGCAAAGAATTTTCAAAAACAACTTACCACCCCTGGAAAAGGAGGGGATGGAAAACAGACAGACTGGACGTTTGTCTCGTTACCGGATAAATCTCATGCAGTGCCCCACCAGGTTTCTAGGACGCTGACAAGAAACATTTTGGGCATTTTCCACTGGCTTCTACTTTTTCCTCTCCTATTACTGCTGTCTAACCTCTACCTCTGAATTTGCTGGGAAGCTGAAAGCCAGATCCCAGTCCCAGAGACAGAAGCACTTTGCAGAAGGGCAGTGTAACGCTGGAATTCCTCCCTTCCACACCGCTACCCGACAGACAGATGGAGGTATGCCTGAATCAGAGATTTTAGCCCGGAAGCTTCGCTTACGCAAAGCCATGAATGCCCACATCAAGCCATCGCCCATTTAATCAACATCCTAGAAGTTGATCTCACTTCAGAGAAAGTCAGCCCATTCCGATGACGTCCAACACACCGGAAGCAGCATCCACAAAATACCCACATGGACGGGGTTTTTAAAAATACCCCAACAATCTCCGCTTTGTAAAGCACATTCCAGTAATGCCACAAGATCTATAGGAACTATTGTGCCTGAAGAGCACAGAAAGCACTCAGTCAGCCAGAAGAGCCTAGGAAGTGTTGCTAACGGGCAAAGTTTAAAAATAATCCCGTCTCCAGAAGGCTCCAGAAGAGAAGCTAAGCAGCACACTTTCAGTCCTTTGGCTCCTTTCCTTTGAGATCTTCAGCGACCCTCACAGGTGTTACCCGCTGTCCTACGCCGAACCTCGTGAGACACGCCACTGCTCTGGGCAGCGCTTGGCTCACGAAGAGAAGGACACAGGAGTTGTGCGAGGGGCAACTTACCTTTTTATAGGTAGTCTCGCCCATGGAGTCCACTCCTCTGTGCCCCTTCTTTATGGTCTGCGAGCCCGGCTGCCCGGAACCACCCGGCATCTAGGATTGGAGTGAAAGACGGTCAGAACCGAGGATGGAAAACCCAATGTCTCAGAGGCCGGCGGCTGCCCAGAACCACCCAGCAAAATTTTGCTATTTGCAAAGACGGAGACTGGGAAACGCTGAAGCCCCAGGTCCCCGCGCGCGTGCAAAGGGAGGACGCAGGACAGGCTGACCTCCGAGACAGCAACAGCACCGGAATGCCTTCAGAGAACCCACTGACTCCTGGGTGATTAAGGCCAGACATCTAATGAGAGAGAAACCCCTTCATGCAAGACCACCTGGAAGGGTTTGCCTTTTCCTCATCGCCCTCATCACCAAACAGCTCAGCTCTACGTGAGTCCGGACCAACCGCAGCTGGTCACGGTGCTTTCTGCCAGCAAGGCCGAGTCTTTGAGGAAACATTTCAGGAAGGTGGCAAATTCTGCGCTGATTCACGCCCCAAGAGCTCGCCTGACTCATCGTCTTCTAACACACACGATTGCTAAATGGTGTTTCTCAGTCAAAACGAGTCGAACGTCTTCCTTGCATCAGCAGATCTACGTGGTGTTTTGCTGGCACAAGAGCTGCTCAGTTCCAGGAGGAGCTGGGTTTTGAAGCAGAGACTCCCTCAGTACGATTTCCCACCTCTCTGCACTTACCACTGCCTGGGTTACCCCTAAATCGAGTGAAAAATCTGAAACTGGGCATTCTCTCAGCCAGGGAACAAACCAGCTTGTCAGTCAGAAGCTTACCTCAGGGGTGAGCGATTTCTTGAAAGTAGATGATCCTGTCAAAAGAAAAAAGCCACGTTCAGAAAGGGTTAATCTTTATTACGCATCACACAAAAGCCTGACACACCAGGTTTTAAAGGCATCTGAAAAAGCACTGACTCACGGCTGACTTCTTCCCACCTTCTCTTAACGCAGAGAGAATTTTTGTGAAGCCACAAGGAATCGCTCTTCTGCTGACCGCTCCCCACCCAAACCCGGCTCCGCGCCGGTGCTGCCGACCGGGGGCTGCTCTGCCCGGCAGGGCTGCCAAGCCCAGGGATTTCCTTACGACCATGGTGCTAAATATCTGCGAGGCCACGTACTAGCTTTTATCTTTTAGACCTAGATTCCATCTTGGGGGTTTTTTTTGGATGCATTAGGGGAAAAAATTTAAAAAAGCAATGAGGTGACGCTGCGCCTCTGCGATGTCTGTCTGTGCCACAAAGCCACCGGCCGGGCTGAGACCAACACCCGTGCGGCCAAGAGCTCCGGGGACAGGGACGCTGCACAAACCAGGGATGCGTGTTCTGTCTCCAGCCCAGAAAACCAAACTCTTCCATTTTGGTTTTTTTTTCCTACTTCAGCCACAGAAACCAACCTTTTCACATGGGAGCC
>NW_010139343.1:0-8490 GCF_000699245.1 Pterocles gutturalis | reverse complement strand
TTCCTGGCAGCGGCGCTGGTCCAGCCCCTTCTGCTCGCCTGTTGCAGGCAGTGAGGAGCCTCACGCTGGGATTTCACAGCAAGCGCTACGGCTCTACAAAAACCGTGTTTCAGCAGAAGGAACAGAAGCACTTCACGGCAAACCCCGGCAGCCTTCTGATCCCCTTATCGAATGATCAAAGCTCTCATTTCAATACATATTAAACAAGCAAACAAGAAGAAAAAAACAAAAAAAAAAATCGGTGACAAACATTTTTTGCTAAACAAAGCGAGCACACAACGACTGGCTCCAAGCGCCTTCCCACCCCCTCTCATCCCCTTTAAAGACAAGAAAGTTTCACCCAACAAGCTTCAATTTTTGTGTTCGAAGTTCCTCCTCCTCCCCTGGCACACTCAGGGCTCTGGAGCCAGCAGCCCCCCTTCACCTCTTCCCCTCGCCACCGGCTCGGATTCAGGAGCCTCTTGGGCTAGAGGGAACCTTCTGTGACAAAGAAACCAATAAACCCGACCCCATCACCTTGCCTACGAGGCTTTTGAACTTGTCAAGATCCATCAGGACCAGGGACGGAGGAGACATCCCGGGCATCATGATATAACACCTGCTCAATAGCAATTAAACCTTTTTTTTTTTTTTAAGTGAGCATCTGTAATTATGTAAATCAAAACCTCCAAAAGCCCCATGATTCAAGCAACCCCGAAGCAGCACCGCCAGCCTCATCGCCTTGGAGATTTGCCATGTTAACATTTAATCAGCCGTGCAAAACCGTATCCCACCAGGATTTCACTGCAGCTCTCCCGCAGAGGAGCCAGCGGCAGATCTCCTCCCTGCCGCCTCAATCTCACCTAACACACATCAAAAGTGAGAACATACAACGAGCCTTGGCTGGAGGAGCCAAGCAACCCAAAGGGCGTGGGGTTTGTCCCCTGCGACACAACGGGGACACCTCTAGAGGTGTCACCGTGATTTTAGGGAAGATTTTAAGGGGGTTGGACTTGATGACTCCACGGTCCCTTCCAACTAAAAACTATTCTATCAGACATCCAGCATCCCGGCACAGACCAGAGCATCGCCTTCACTGCCTCCTCTTCCCCGCCGCCCCACGACCGCGGTGTCCCCATTCGTCCTTTCACGCAGTGATTTGGGAAGCGACACAATCCTCCCAATCGCTCCGGTTACAAGAAGGGGTGAGTCAATAGGGGAAAGCCGCAGCTGCCGCCGGAGCATCGGTGCAGCCGCAGCATCGCCCCAGTCCCGGCACACCCAGTTTCCGCGGCCGGAAACTCCCCCCTCCCTCCCGCTAGTTTCCAAACAAGTTTGCTGCTGGTTGGGAAATAGGTAATTCCTGTCTGACCACGACGAAAAACACTCATTCGCACCCGCGCTCAAGGACGAGCACGCAGCCGACGGGCTCTGCTCCTCTCTGAGGCAGGACCGAGGCCACGCAGGGGTCTGTCGCGCGTCCTCCTGCAAAAACGAGCTCTCGGGATCGCCAAAAGCGTTACTGGCTGAGGGCAGAGAGCAAAACTCGGAGGTTTCCACGTGAAAACATTTCAGTTGCCTCCACCTCTTTTTATTGCCGCGACAAGGGGTCGTCCCACACGCGCTCTGCTTGGAGAAGCGAAGGTGTTAAATCCAACGGCGTAAATGTAACTAAATGAAATAATTCCCAAAAAGCTGCTGCTTCTGCAGCTATTTAAACTCCTCTTTAAACTGAAAGATCATCAACCATCATTCAGACCCAGGCTGACAACCGATCAAATGCCTCGAGAGACCCAAACAGATAATTCTGGCCAAAGGAAACAGAGTAGGGTTAGAAAATCCTGTCCAAACATGAAGTCATTATGTCCCAAAAAGTTTCTCTTTCTTTTTTTTTTCCCCCCCTCCCTCTTTCTTTCAGGATTCTGGGAGCAATCCCTACGGGTGATTTCAGCACATTCCTCAGAGCTGTTTACTGGAAGCTGAATCAAGTTTAAAAAATAACTGCCTGCCTTCCGCCAGCCCGAGCTGCCCGGGATTACTTTCAGCCAGCAACAGATAGTTTCCCCTTACTGACCGAGACGTAAAAACTGGGGAAAAAAAACTAAAAAGGTGTGGCGATGGCACCTGGTCAAACGGTTCGGACAAATATTTCACGGGAAGGAGCACCTAACGAGGCATTCGTCTAGCAAACGAGCGTGTTAATGGGGTCCAGCCAGGACAACCACCCTCTTGGGTCTATTTTTAAACAGAGCCGCTCAGACAGATTTTAGCTGCGCCTCATGTTTTCGACAAAAACAAAAAGTGAAAACGTTAGCACACCCAAATGCGTCATCCAGCCCAAGTCTCCAGCGCCGGAGCAGGGCAAGGCGAGCGCCACGACACACCACATGCACAGCCCGTCCTCCCGCTCCCGCCGGCTTTATCCCACCCAAAAAAGCCACCAGGGCGAGGGAGGCAGCGGGGTTTTCCCCAGACAGGTCCTCTGAATGCTCAAAAATCAGAATATTCTCCTTCCTCACCCGGACTCTGCCTGCGGGCGGTGGCACCATCGATAAGAGCGCTTCTGCACCCGCAGAGTCCGGTGAGCCCCAGCCTTAGACCCCTCCGACACTACCTGGGGGACGCGGGGTACGTTGGAGCCTCTGCGGACACATCCAAGTCGCCGTCCGCACCGAAATCCCCCAACACATTTTTTTTCTCCCCCGTCCTCCATCAGTCCCCCCCAGTGCAAGGCCAGGGCTGCAAATGGGACCAGCAGAGAGATTTTTTTTTTTTTCCTTTTTTTTTTTTTCCCCCCCCAAAGTGCAAACCAGGCAGAAACCAAAGCAGCAAAGCCCCGCTGGAACAATCCTGCTGGTGCGCACAGGGATGCGGAGAGCGGTTTAGATGTCAGGAGAGCGCTTACACAACACACTTCAATCAAACAGCGGCTTTTGTTGAGAGCGGGAGCAGCTTATTTAAGGGAAGAAAAAAAAAAAACCCACCAACCAAGTTTTCTCAATCCTCAAAAGCCAAGACAGTTACGTAATTCAGCGTTTTGCTGCTGGTTACGGGAGGAGGAAATCATGCTTTTTTTAAGCACAAATACACAATCCGTCTACCTCTTCGAAATGACATCACCGAGCAGCACAAAAAGCTGAAATCTATACGAGGAAAAACAAAGAGGTTATACAGTCAGCGTGGGGAACTGACAGTTCAGCTCCTGAATATTGTCAATAGACTTGAATATTTGAATACTCGAGGTGTTTCCTCCGAGAAAGTTAAAGAAATAACAAATCCTATTTGCACTAATCCAGAAAACAAAGGTCCAAAAATTTGCAAGGGAAATGCTTCCGAGCGAGGCACCTTTGCACACAAGTCGTGCACAATAAAAACCTCCTCCACGTCCCTGGAAGAGCCTCAATATTTCAAGTGCTTCTCTTGGGAAGCTCTTATGGAAAACTGTGGAATTCAGGCCCGAGCTACGAGTCAAAGCCAACGCTCTTAATCACAGCGGCTGGAGATGGAAGAAAACCCGTGAGATCACGCAGCCGCCCCTGCCAGCGCAGAAGGCGGCCCTCCGGAGGCAGATAAACCCCTCGCAAACACTTGATCCTGGCCACGAGGCCAAGCGGTGAGTAATCATTCTGAAATTCTCCGCATCAAGAGATTTGTTCCGATAAATTATGTTAAGGGCGTTAAACTGACGGCATCAAAGCTGCCGTAAGAGAGCTCGTGAACTCAGTTTCTAGAAAAAAGAGCTCCTGCACGCTGCAGATTCCTGTTTGGGGCGATTGCAGCAGGCCGCTGACGGGTGCACGGCTGGTTTTACCGCCCCGGATTAGCACACCTTCCTCCCTCTCTCCTCCGCTTGTTTTACGACCCTGTTGATGGAGGTGCGGGACGGGACGCTCCGGAAAGTCACTGGATACCGCTGACGTGTCCATGCTGGCAAGCGGGTGAGGCTGTGGGAAAAGGCCCCGGGAAAGAGAGAGGAGCCGCAATCTCTGTAACGTTATCTGGACGCTTCTCGCTGCTTTGCAGAAACAGAAAACCCTTCCTCACTCCCTCCTCACCAGCAAACTGCCAAGAGCACCGCGAAGAGCTCAGCGCACGCCGCCATGGAGAAATAAAGAGGCCAGGGGCAGAATTAACAACAGGTTTCCATGCATAAAGTTACCGGCGTTTTTTAATTACCCAGAAGAGAGCCGAGGCCAGGCATGACACCTAAAAATCAATTTAAAAACCCCAAAACAAGCAGCTCCTGTGCCTTCTGCAGAGCCGCTCACCAAAGGCGAGGAGAACGTACAGAAGAGGACGGGGTTTGGGCTTCCCCCTCCATCCCTCGGAGGTCAGGGAGCAGAGGAACTCACCGAAATTCACCGAAACTCCATTTTAGGGCTTATCCCAGCGATTCCAGGAAAAGATGTGCTCCATGGTGACTAGTTATTTGGGAGCTCCGAGCTAAACCCAACACAACGTGCCAGCGCTGGGGAGAATCCCGTTTTCCTCCCTGGCCCATCAGAACTCGATGACAAGAGCATCGAGAAACAAAATCCCCTCTGAACGCGCACAGAAACAGGAATATGTCTTGACTGACAAGTCACCCTCTCCACTGAAAAAAAAAAAAAAGTTTGAAATAAATAAAAAACCTCCAAGAGAAATAAATGAGACTCGGACGCATGATGGTTTCAGCAGAAGGACGCAGACAGCCCACGGGGCAGGAGGCAGGGAGCAGGACTAAAGGGTGGAAACTTTGAAGAGAAGAGGATGGTGAGCGAGAAGTTTCCAGCATCTGCTCCCAACTCCCGGCCGTTATTTCTTCCCCCACCATCCCCAAGACCAGCCCTTCGGCTGCTCCCCCAGGAATACCAACCCTGTGGCAGAGCGGGAACACCACCTCTTTGGTCATTGTTAGCAGAGCACCATGGAACTGCGAAAATCACAGTCAGGAGGAAAAAATATCAGTGAGCAAGTTGAGAACTACCTCCAGCTTCAGGCAGGAGGAGCGAGGGCAACACAGCCGGGCGAGATGCCGGCCGCGCGTTCCTGGTGTGGCTTTTCCCTACGGTTCACAGCAAAACCATCTTGGGAGGAGGAGGAATGAGTTTATCTCCAGCTTCCCAGCAGATGACAGGGGCAGAACCATTTTTGCTTTTCAGATGAGCACTTTCCAGAATATTGAATGGCAACTCCTGCCCCTGTCACCAGTAGGAAGCTGGGGAGAGCCTCCTGGCACACGGGCTTTGCAGGAGGTTTTGCCATTTGAAAACCAATCCTGCCGCTGGCCATCGAGCATCGATTTCACAGCTCGGCATTACTCCTGCTTTCCACCAAAAACACTTTGATGATTGAGAACTTAAGCCGATCCCCGCTCCCAGACAGCGACACCTAATTCAAGAAACACAAAAGCAGACGGTTTTCCAGGGTGTCGATGAATTTAAAGTCCGGCTTTACGGCTATCGGGAGCTGCTTTGGGGATATAAACCCTCATAATACACACTCCAAGCCTTCCTCTTCCAGGCCGCTCCGCAAACCTCACCAAACCCCCGGAAGGGAGCGTGCAAACAGCCTCTGTTCCAGCTCAGAAATTACGGGACTTGTTCAAAACCGACCCCAGAGGGAGCCGGCGAAAGGCAAAGCAGAATTAGCATCCTGCCTGCTGCGCCTCCGTCTTAACTGGGGGGAAGATAAACAATCCTTCCCCAGGAGAGTAAGATTTAGGTCGGGTGTAAGGGATCTCTGTGCCCTGGGAGTGCTCCGCTTTTTAAACAAGGCAGAGTCCGCGGGGACGCGGTGAGATAATACCTTTAATCACCGGTATCGCACAGTGAGAACGAGTACAAGAGCTCGTTTGGGGGAAAACGAAGCTGCGATGGTGGAGGAGGTGGCTCTGGGTGGGCAGAGGGAAGCAGCGCAGGCGGCAGCATTCATTCACCTCCATCTCCAAAAAAAAAAAAAAATAAAAAGGCTTTTGAACCCTGCAGGGCTAACGGGGGCGGTGGGGAGGAGAAATAAACCACCGAGCGGCTCCTTTCAATACGCGGCGGGGCCGTAGCAAGGGAGGAGCAGCTTTTACTTTCCAAAGGGAAATTCAAAGTTAGAATTCAGGAAATGGTTCTGCAGGTCACTGGTGCGCCCCTAAAGCCACACGATTCTCACACGCTTTCTAACTGTCGCTTCTCCCGACGAGCTTCCCTCCGACAGCTGAATTTGTCATCGATTTAGGCAAGCCGGGTCCTACCTTTGTTCTTTTGACAATAATCTTTTGTTTCCATTTTAAAGAAAAGGAGCTTTGCCCCACGCCGGGGCGGGCATCGCACACGAGCACGACTCCCACCGCAGCAAAAGAGCCGGCGCGAGTTTGGGCGACGGGAGCCAGCTGACGATACCAACCTGCGACACCCACAGAGATCTCAGGGCTGGTGGCTGCGAAGAGGAAAGATTTTTAGAACAGAGACGGGACTTGGAGTCATTTGACGGTCCTATTTTAAGCTGGAGGATGATGAGCCGTTCAGATGTTTCTATTTAATAAACTCAGCTTCCCTCCTGCGCGCTCGGCCTCAGCTAGGTGGGATTAAGGAAAGCTTTGTTCCCTTGCAGGAATCTGCGGGTAGGGGCAAGTCTTTTGGGGTATTTGAAACCCACTTTAAGGGCTCAGCGGTTCGGGAGCTCGCTCTCAGCTGTGTCGGGATGATTTTCCTGCCCCTAGAAGTGACCGAGCCATTTTGAAAGCGATTCTTTTGTCTGCGGACGCCAGGGAGGGGCCTGAAGCCGGGCTGACAATGAACTCCCAGCTCCCTCCGACCTGTAATTATCCAGCAGCCGCAGCACCCACAGCACAAAGGGCCAAACAGCCAAAATCCCACATTAGCATTTTTTTAGCAGATGCTGCTTCAAAGCGAAAGCAGCAAAACAAGAAAACCTCTTCGGGTGTTTCCCCAGGGAGTTAAACACACAATGAAGCAGGGAGAGGGGAAACTGCTGCCTGCCCGGCCCGGGAAGGTTCTAAAAATCATCCACAGCCCCTTCATCTGCGCTGGACGACGCCAGGAGCAGAGCCATGCCTTCTGCGGAGCTGCTCCTCCGGCGTCTGAGCCCCTCCAGCACCCATTTCAGGATCGCTGCAGAGGATCCGGGTCCTGCCCAAAGCCTGTCCGGGGCAGAGGGCGAGCACGCGGAGAGGCCCCGAGTCTCCCAGAGGCGAGGCTGAAATCCGAGGTCTAAAGCCTGCGCCGTCAGGGATCAGCCGAGGTGAAGGCACGTCACGTATCGCACACGTCACACGGCGGAGCCTCCGCCACAACCAGAATTCAAATCCTCTGGGAACCGCGCGATAGCCAACACCTCGCCAGCCAGAGAAGCAAACAATGGCAATTATTCCACCAGGAAGGGAGCAGAGATTTACCCGTCTACTTGCATATTTTCTCTTAAGTGACACTCTCAAAAGCTTTCAAGCTTTCTGAAGCCAGCTCCTCCTTCTCAGAAGTCAGGCAAGCACAGGAAAAGATCAACATCTCAAAGGAAGCCCCAAAGCAAAAGGCCCAGGGGTCTCACCCCCGTGCTGAGGCACCACGGCTGCCGCAGCCACCAGGGACCCAAGCAACCTCCTCTTCCTCCCAGAACCGGCTTTATCGGACCGACAGGTACGACTTCCCCGGGCCTGCGAGCACAGGTAAAGCAGGTAGGTCGGATGTCTGTCTTTAAAACTGCCTAAAGGACACAGGCAATAAGCCAGAAAATTGAGCACATACAGATATCCGCTTCATCACCAACTCCTCTGCGAAGATTGAAGTCATTTCTTTTATGGCCATGGGCAGCGATCTGGCCCTAAACACTTCTAGAAGAGAATCAGGCAGCAGGGCTTGAGGTGCAGAACACCAACATGCCGGGAGCTCCGAACGAAGTCGAGGTTCAGCCACAAAGTCTTCCCGGGGGTTTCTTCTTTCCTTGCTGTGATTTGGGTGACAAGTGCCATTGCGCTGACCAGGAAGCTTCGGCATATTGCATCATAACAAATAAAAAACCTGTCCGCTCTCTCCCGGAGAAGCTCAGGAAGGATGGCTGGATCTTGCCAAATGCAAATTTCAAGGCTTTGAGAAAGTCATTTTGGTTTCTAGCCACAAACTAGCATGAAGAAGCTGGTTTGGGGGATGTAGGAAAGGGGAATATGGCTCTTGACTCCCCCAAGAACACTGCCAGCCCTGTGAAATGCTGGGAGGAGGCAGAGCCATGGGTTTAAGGACCAAAAGTACCCCTTTTTATCCCAGACAAGGTTTCCACCTGTTGTTACCATCCCTCTGTGGGGATGAGGACGGTGCCCAGTTCCAAGCCTACCTGTTTCTGGTTCAGCTCGCATTTTAAATCAGCGGAGTAAGAGAAACCCTCAGCCATCAGAAGGTTTCAAGACCTTTCCCTTGACTCTGACCAGCTCCAGTTCTACTCATCAAACCAAATCTAACCAGAAGATCTTCCCGTTCCCACAACATCTTGCCTCCCACAGGTGCCAAATGGCTTTGACGGGCTACCCTC
>NW_010139342.1:0-22675 GCF_000699245.1 Pterocles gutturalis | reverse complement strand
CTATCCCAGCTGGACCCAGGACAGCACCTCAACTATAAATACTATTTTGAACAAAATCCAAATGTAAAATTAATATAGTTTCCCTTGGATCTAAATAGTTTGTAGACAATAATAAAAGCAGGTTATGCAGAGCTTATACAGAACTTGCAACATTAAATAGATGATAACCAAGAAGTGTTTAGAATTTATTATAATCCAAACAATTACGTTCATAATTCAAACACATATTACCACTAATTTTTTACCACTACAGTAACCACACTATACCACAGACTGTTATTTTTAAATTGAAGAAAACATGCTCAAATTAATCAGAATATGCACATCATTTTTATAACAGGCTCCATAAAGTAGTATGAGGTATACATAATGTTTGCTCAGTAGCAAAAATCTTAAGCTGATGTTTACATTTTCATACTGATTAAAGATAGATTAAAGGATAAAGATATTTATAAAAGATACAAAACTCACCACTTCTGTGAATTCATTACTTCCTAAGTCCAGTCTCTCCAGCTGAGTCAGTCTGGACATGGTTCTGCACAGGAAGGGGATTAATAAGGAATTAGATTTAAGAAAATACCAGTTACATCCAATCTTCCTGTAGTCATACAAATGTATTATTTTAATTAGTATTAAGTAGTGATGCTGGTCTGTAACTGGCATCTAAATAAGGTCAAATTTTCACAAACTGTTCAACCAGGCACACGTTAGTGATTGTGCTGACTGGGACTCTCTAACGAGTATGCTGTAACTCATCTACAGATTGGTTTACAAAAACTAAAGACCACTAGAAAAATCTTTATGATAGAGTAACTCACTGAAGTTACTTTTCTGAATGCTTCGGCTTTTCACCTGCAGTCACAGTAAGTCCTCTCAGCAGCCAAATGATGGTTAACCACAAGTTTTTCTTCTAAAGAAAGACCACTGCCTAATGATCAGCCAAAACAGAGAAGACCACTGTTAAATCACAGTGGCCAACACCCTTCTCCCTCACAAGTCTGCTGACAAAGTTGCTTCCATATGATATGGTCTGGAGCCCAATTACTTCTCTAGTCCTGCAACAAATCAGATTACTAAATTGGATTTCATGACACATCAATACTCTTTAAGACAATTTATGGCAAAGACTAAATCAGTGACTGAAATAAAGTAAAATCCATTAGTTCAAGCTGTGTTTTGGCAAAATTTTTCTCCATTTAAGTTTACTTTGGGGATCCCACAGAGATTATCCAGCACTGCACATGGTGGTCTACATGATCAGTACTCTGGTCAACAGCAGTACTACCTAAAAATATTTTCAAAGGGGCTGTGCCTCCTTCATATGACATTATGTTATGTAATCATTTAATAATAGCTTTCCATAGAACAATTAGTATCTAAAACTTTCAAATATAAGCCATGTGGACATACTATAAAACTCTGGAAAAACTAAACGGAAGAGTTTCCACATGGTAGAGTCTTTTATATTGTAAGAATATATGTATGAACACAAATATCTTCAAAACACATATGCATGAGCACAAGATGCTCTAGGCAGATATCCAAAGTTTCAGTTGTTCTTCAAATACGGTTCTGAGTAGAGAGTTTAGAAACTACATTGTATCGAAAAATGCCTCATTTACCAAAACTAAGTTAATGTGATTATTACTTTTATTCATTAAATAATCTCCAAAAAGGATTATACTCAACATTTGTCTATAGATTTGATTTTCATTACGTTATAGCAATTATGATGGGGACAAACCAGGAATATAGGCTAAGCAGGTAAATACACATTCAAGAGAAAAGTAGAATCCATTTTTTGCACTGCACACACAATACCCCCAGGCTTTAGGGAAAAGCCTTTAACCCACATTTCCACTGTCTCAAAGAAGAAAAAGAGAAGTATACATGAAAAAGCTACTTCCACAAGAATTTGAAAAACATTTTTCCTCATTTCTTGAAGCTCATGAACAGGATGATTATCACTAAGTGCATTGCTAAAATTAATTTTCCAATTCTAACATAAGTTGTAAGTCCCTCCGAAATACTGCAGAATCTGAATTTCTCAAAGTTTCATGAGACCATGCCAATATCAATTTTAGTGCCATATGTTGCTAACAAATTTCCTCCAATGCGTCTCCCAGAAGCACATCTGAAGACTCACTTAAAGGATCTAGCATACCATTCCGTAGCTTTCACAACTTTGTGGGCAACACAATATTGTACTTTTACTGATGGCTTCAACTTAAAAATGTTTTAGATGTCTTCTGTTTTCCAGCTATGTCAGCTAGACTATGGGCTACTATAAAAAAGCAGTCCAAAACTCCATTCATGATCTAAATTTCAGCCTCAAGAACTAGAATAAGGGAGATCACAGCTATGTGGGATTTGATACATCAGTTTCAATAGATTATTATTTGAAAAAAATGGCTTAACATTTTTATAGTCCTTTCATTTCAACAGTTTTATGACAGTGTCTTGATTTTATTTGAACTAAATTTTCACCTTAGAAATAAATAAAAAAATCTAAAAACACGTAACACCAACAAAATGAAAAAAGTTCAATCTGATTTAAGTGAATTTTGATGAGGCTCAATAGAAACAGTCAGATGGGGGTTTTTACTGCAGCTTGAGATGAACGGATTTTTTTCTTCTAGTTCAAAATGTTCTCTTTTTATTTTAATGATTTCATAAAGATACAAAAAAAACCCCATCTCCCAGATAAATACATTCCAAGGTCTGAGTGATTTTTTTTTTCCTTCCTCCTGTGCACTATTCAACACTGAGGCCAACCTGTTTACACAGCTAATACCAGATTCACAGAATCTAAACGAGAATGCTCCTCTCCTCCCCGCTGGCAAATTACACTAGATATGCAAATTATACTCTAGTCTACCCCAAGATCTAGGTGCTCCCTTCCCTTCCCATACTGCTATTGCTACATCCTTAATGGCTCTAAGACAACCCAAAGTTGCCACTCTTGCCTTAATCTTCACTGTCTTACAAAAAAAAACCAAAACCAACAAAAAACCAAAAACCACGCCCCCCCAAAACCAAACAAACCCTAAACAAACACAAACAAACAATCAAAACCACAAAAAAAAAACCTGTTACAGTTTTTCACAGGTTCTGGTCTTACCATTTGGAAGCAGAGCAAATATCTGCAACTCCCTCTCAAGTATCTGCAAAAATTAATGTTATGTAACATGGACAGTGCAACCAAGTAACTGTACTGATTTGGGCCTTTTATTTTTTTCCTTGACAAAATGTCTGTAATCTAGCAAACACATCTACTCAACTGTAAAGCAAACACAAATGTGTTTGCAAGACCAGGGTCCCAATTATTTTCCTCCCCTTCTCCACTGCCTGCCTATTCTATAGCACATCCAGCTATTCTATGACTAATATCTCTTTGCTTTTGTGCATTGTTTATAGAGCAACTACACATTCAGACAAAATGCAAACAAACCTTCCAATAATGATAAAGTAACAGGAAAATTCAATGCTAAAGGAAGAGGAATACAGGACTGGAAACAAAAATTTACTAGATCACAGAGTTATACCTATTTCTATGTTTGCCATGGCGCTGTGTAATACCTTCCATAAAATGAAAAATCTGTTTCATAATTCATATTACTGAACTTGCTGTCAAACCAATCCAATGCTAAAGCACCCGGAAGTCTAAATTATGCCTCAGATTCTGATCTTGTAAATAGTAAATTTCAGTAAGGTTACACTGCAGCTTACTTTAAGTAGCATACAATTCAAGGTGTGTGCGAGAGCAAGATTGGGCCCTCAATCATCGTAATTACGCTCTAAAATAACTCGCTTCTTTCTAAAAAGGTTACTCTTTTTATTAACAGTTAGGCAACCTACAGAATCAGAAATTGGACCATTTTCCCAACTTCCATCTAGCTAGCAGATAAATGCCTCTAAAATAGTCTCTGTGTATTTTTGCTTTCTTTTCAGTAGAAATATTTTCACTGAGCTGGTTTGCATTATAATACTAACAGTTTGCCGTCTCTGGCTGTGGATAAACTCCAAGTAAAATGGTGCATTTGGGACAAAGCAAGGTTGATTTACTGCGTTGGCATTAATAATTGCCCATTTTGAAGGATTAACAGTCTTTCAAGTGCTTTATGCTCGCCTGTTAAAGATGGTTAGTTAATTCAGCAAGAGGGCCAGTTGATTTTGTAGAAATTTATCAAAACACATTTCTCATTACAAATAGAAAAGAATTCGCTCAAAGCATGAAGACATTAAAAAGTGAGTGTGACAGGGAACAAGAAAAGATAGTCATATTCTACAGCAAATATATTAGCATGTACTGCTACCTCTTATTAGCTTCAAAAAAAACCCTTTGGATTTTCTACTGTGTTAAAAACTGTATAGCATGTTCCTTTTAAAACACATACTCAGGTTTGGAAAACTGTGTAAGTTTGAATTTCACATTAGCTTCTCTTCTGATGTAATAGTTAAAGCCAGGCCACAGATGTCTTTGTTGGCCAGGTCAACTGCTGCACAGTTGTATTATCTTAAAAGTACATTCACCTCTTCCATACTACGGAATACATATACATATACAATGAATTCTTTCTCCCCCGTATACACGGTATATAAACAATGTATGTTTTGAATGCCTCACTGTAGCAAAATGGGTATTAATGTGGTTAAATAAAAAAAAAAAAAAAAAAAAGAAAAGGTCTTGATAGCTTTAATCTCCCTTAATTGAACCACAAGAGTACCACAATGAGAATAATAAAGGTGGCATCTCAGCATGTACTGTAGATCGTTATGGAGGTGCTGCAGAAGACATCTTCATGACAGCTACTGTGCAGTTTTCCAGCAAGGATGAAACCCTGAAAACACTGAAGTCAGCAAAAAAATTCCCAGCAACTTCAACACAAGTTGTGTTTGGCCCAAATACATTATAGCATTTGTTTAAGTGTCTCTTATCACCACAGCAGACCTCTGTAAACTACTTTTTAAAAAAATATCACATGTAATTCAAGCTATTAGTGTTAATTATGGCAATTAAGGTCAGCGTAATTTTATAAACAACATCTGTAGTAGCTATAAGTTTTAATTATAGCCACTGTTCCTCAGTTGAGAGTAACTTAGTTTACAGAGCTACTACCTCAAATTACATACCTCTAATTTTTTTTCCTGATGAAAATTAGTAATAGCAGAAAGAGTAAAGAAGGATGGAGAGTATTTATATCCCATGAATGAGCAGAATGCTTCACACTTGGAAGATTTAAATTCATACTTTCTGATGCTATAGTCTTCCTTCCAGATAAGAGTTTTCATAACTTTATACAAAGGACGCCACAGTGCAGTATTTAAACACACAAAAAGGGAATTCCAATGGAACTTACCCCTTGGTCATGTCTTAGGCCTATAATTACCTACAGTCTCTAAGAAAACTGGCTCTTGTACTTGAAGGGCTGGTAATTCACACTTCAGCCTATTGCATGCAAGTCTCTGCTAGTGTATGAGCTGGAGAGCGTGCATATTAAATTGTTAGCTCCTTCTCTTTACACCGAAACATCTCGCATCCACCAAAACCAGTGCCTCTCTTCAACCAGTTTCTGTTACCAGAGGAAGAGCCCTGTTACAGCACACCACAACATACTCAGGACTCTAGAGCTGGTTATTCACATCCTATTTTTGGGATCTCAGTATCTCTCTTTATTGACTTTTTACACCGCTGTTAACCTTAGACCTCCAGTGTCCAAGCAGAAAATTCAGAGCATTGCTGTAGCTCGTAGAAACAGCAGGAACTACACCACCATTGGCCTGGGTTTGTTTGATGAAATGAGTGAGAATTGCAAGGCATGGCTTAGAAAGATGCTAGATTTTAAGAGACAGGTACATTTGGATTTACTGTTAAAATAAATGCCATAATAATTTCCAGAACTATTTTGCTATTACAGAAAACACATCTTAGGAATATGCTGCCAATATGTTAAACAAGCTTGTTGCATTACAGAATAGGTATGGCGTAACAGATTCCATGCAACAGAGTAAGAAGTTGTTACCAAAAAAGTCTTAAAGTCATGTGAATTGCATTCCCTCAGTCATTCTGAGCAAACATCTCAAACCTGACATTCAATTTAGACATAGTGGTCTTAATTACCAATGCCTAAATCTCAGACACTGAGTCATTAGAACAGTGCCCAGACAGGCATCTGGGCAGCCATAAAATACTGCGTGCAAAAAGCATCAGACACCTCAGTACGATCATCCTGAGGTGCCCACATGCTGACTTAAAAGCTCAACAGGTGGACCACAAATCCACAGAGCTGGCCAAAAAAAACCCAAAAAAACCCAAAAAACCAAACACCAAACCACAAAAAAATTCTGAATAGGCAGACTGGTCAGTCTAAGGCAGACACAATTTTCTGTGATCTATTTTTCAATATGCACTACATTATTAGTATAACTACAGAAAAAAACCTCCAAAGCAGTTTAAATAAATGTCATGCATACTTACTTTGGCAATATTTTTAACTGGTTTTCTCTAAGTTCCAGTATCTGAAGTTTAGTTAATCTGTAACAGAAAGATATAACAAATTATCACAATATACAGTGTTTTATGACAAAAGCAAACTCTGAACTTATTTATATTGGTGAACCAAAAAAAGATCTACAAGCCTGACATATTTTTCCTGTAATAATATAAATGTGTTTTGTGCATAAATCTGCATGTTATTTTAAATTCATTTATTCATTGGGGTTTGGTTTTCCTAAAGTAACAAACAAAGCAGATCTTGCCTGCTTTTCTGCACCAGTTTGTTTTCCTTCCTCCCAAAATTTTAAAGCATTTAATTGCATTCATTATCGGTATGTGTTATCATCATACACAGAAGTACACAGGAAGTAACAGAAGAAAGGTAGGATCGGTCTGCGCAAATTAAGATGCTGAATTTTTAATACTCGCAATGTATGAAACCATTTCATATATCAAGCCTCATGCGAGGAATACCTGTAGTCTTCTGCATGGTAAAAATAACCTTTAAATCAATCTTGGACATCCTTCTATATTCTCTTTCTAGTCAGTTTCCTAATCCATTCTGTTATTTCTGTTATAAGGCAGTCTGACCTTTATTTCAGTAAATCCTTGGTTGCAAGATAAAAAACCTGTAAATCCCAACTCAAATGCTTGGCCAAGATAAGTTCAAAGCAGTCTTGACACTCAAGCTTTGCACCACCCTGAGGGGAATTTTTTGCATCAGGATGGAAGTGACAAAACTATCTCTTTGTGAAATGAAATGCAGAAGCTGAGTTTGGCTTAAATACAGTGTTGTTAAGAGTTCTATCTGTGACCCACTAACAGCCCTCATACAATATAAAATAGGGCATTACGCTCCCTGACTCAAAAAGGAGCTTAGTGAACAGACTAGTCTTCCCTGAAGGTGTTCAACTGAGTAAAGACAGAGACAAAAACCTTAATTCACATTAAGCAGTAAGAACTATACTTAATGTAAAAATAGAAAGCTGAAAACAATATTTATTTTTCCTCCAGACATTCGCTCATTTTTGGATGCATTTGAAAGTAGCAATCTGCCATGCCTACGAACAACCTAAAAATATAACAGTCACCTTGAAACAGAGCAGAGGTCAATGTAGCGCAGCACTGCAGGCAGCACTTGCCATGTGGTAGCAACTGCTGGAGGAGAACCTACTTCCATCAACTTCTCAAAGAAAAACCAACACTCTAACAGTGCTGAAAGAATCCTCTAATAAAAATCCAGTTCATGGTAGTATCATTGCTGTCAATCAAGGAAACTGGATTAACTGGAAAGGACTTCCTAGCCTTCTTAACCTGCCTGCATCCTAAGATACAAAACTGTGCCAAAACCGAACTCATTTGTTTAAGCATCCTCATATTTGAATGGTCACTTTGGGCTTGGACTTCTGAACCCAAGAACAACCAAACACTGCATTAGGCTCCAGTTGGTGATTTTCTTTTGATGACACAGACAAGAGCTAAACAGTTTGTAGTTTTTCTTCACAACAGGTGTACCAATCAAATTTCTCAGTTGAAGGCAGTAGAAGCAAACCTCCATTCGTATGCTATATAGATGCACGCCCACGCTTTTGTCTTTAGCCAGAGTCGACTGTACTACACTTCTAATAAGCTAATTCTGTGAACTTAAAGACTGCCTTTGGCAACAGAGAAGTTCATAGCTTTGTGACCTTGTTTCATGTTCTACTCTTTCCTCAGCTAACCCTGAGAAATTTGACACATAAATATCAAATTTCATATGTGTAGAGGTAACACAAGACACTATGAAGGAAACAATTTCAGCCTCTCCTGGCTGGGAGATGTAGGCTTTGTCTAAGCTACTACACTTCGTGCAGTTATTGTTGAGAAACACTGAACTGAAACAGATGTCTGTTCTTCCATTATGACTGGACAGGTTAATTAAATTTTAATGTAATACACCTCAAACACTCCAACAAGCTGCTCTTTAAATGGCTTGTGTAAACAAGCATGCTAAGCATCTGAACTGCTATAATGGAACTGAAAAATTGAGGTTTAATTTGGAAAACAGACAGAGAACTAGTCTGCCCATACCAAAGGAAAAACAGAAGTCATAGTGGCAGGATATGTATTTCCTGTGACATTCTATCACAAAGATTTGTCATAATCATATGTAAATATTTCATTTCTCAACCATAAAAACCCATAACCACAGAAATATTTACACTTCAACTAAACACAAAGCTGTAACAGAGTATTATTCAACTTTAAGTATACCTGGTGTAATGGTCTCAACAAAATTATTATTGCAGTATCGTTATTTAATGTAACCAACTTAGCCTGCCTTTCAAATGTAGCTCAACTTTTAAATAAAACAACACTTCTACATGAACACCTTGCCAGGTGTGGTGGTGCAACCCCCCCTCCTCCTAGTCACTTGGTGTTTGGTATGATTCTTCCCCTCCTGGGTCATACACCAACCTCAGCTGAGTCAAGAACAACCTGTGAATGCGGTGAACCCAAGCACCTTGGCATACCTGGCTCCTGCTTTCCATTTTGGCAGTGAACCTGAGAGTTGAGGCACCCCCTCGATGTACCTGACTCTTGCTTTAAACAACAGTAACAGTTAATTCCCTCCTGACAACCCAGTGTCATCTGTACTTGGATTGGAGCCCAAAGGGGGATGATACACTTCGGTAACTAGTGAAACTCACCACAATATTACATCATGTGAGGTGGGCTGAAATGGAAAAGTACTTGACAAATGTCAGTTATCTCAGAAATCTTGCTACCCTATAAGTAGCGACTGACAGTAGCAGTTATAAGCTGAAAGAGGGTAGATTTAGACTAGACACTAGGAAGAAATTTTTCACTGTGAGGGTGGTGAGGCACTGGAACAGGTTGCCCAGAGAAGCTGTGGATGCCCCATCCCTGGAGGGGTTCAAGGCCAGGCTGGATGAGGCTTTGAGCAACCTGGTCTAGGGGAGGGCGTCCCTTGATGATCTTTAGGTCCTTTCCAACCCAAACCATTCTATGACACTTAGGCCTTTTGAGCTCTCCTGGGTCGCAGCGGGCTGTGTCCAGCATCCCCCTGAGATGGGATGCCTCTCAGGTAAAGAAAGGCCAGGGCAAAGTCCGTCTTCTCGAGGCTCAATTATCACCCATTGAGGAATGCTGATGCATGGTGAGTATTTACTCAAAACTTGAGAAGGAAGAGGGAACTTTTAACTATAGGCTGGTTTTCCTACTTATGTATTTCACTAGATTCAAGTAATTCCGTGGTGTTTGTCTGTTTGTATGTTTTGTGTTTATCCATATACACTTAGGATACCTGGTAGTTAGTGTGAATCTTGTCATTCTCGAATCTGTAATTAAGTCACTATTTTAATCATAACATATTCTACTGAATCATGTTGTTAATCTTTAAATTGGTTAATGAATGAGTGCTGCTAGAATTTAACCTTTGATTCACCTTACAGCATTAATAAATCTTAAATTATTGCTAAATCATAACTGGGTGAGATATTTCATCTGCAACACCGGCATAACACCAATATTCCTCGTAAATCAAATTTATTTAGCTATACAATCTGTAGAAAATGTGAAAGAAATACATAGCACATATACTTAAACTCTGCTGTTCAACAGCAGTCATTCCTTGGAAAGCTAAAAATATTTCATAGAGAGATGTTCTTTATTTTTCACCTCCTTGCAGTTTTCCTAATGCAGAATTTTTTTTTTTAAATTGCAACTAAAATATGAAGGCAAGGGGACTGAAATACATGTATCCTACAGAAGGCTGTATCTGCAAGAGCTCCTGCAAAATTGCATATAAGTAACTAAATTAAGTCCCCAATTTGATTATCATTATACATTTACATAAAAAATTATCCCCACACAGATACTACCAAAAATATCTACTGCTGCAAATATCTACTACTGCAAATATTACTGGGAAACTGTTGAGAAAGAAGATTAAAAGTAAATTAATTGCAACATCACGGTAAAAAGTCTCTGTAAGCAATACCCCATTATAGACAACAGAATCAGAATGACACTGAAGATAAACTCCTCGCTTATCTTAAACACCCATCAGTAAATAATGTTTCCCTTTTAAAGCCCTTTCTCAAAATTAGCATGCAGTGAGCATCAAGTTTAGAATGCTCTGCTCATATATTTGTATATTTAAATGCAGATACACATGATGTATTTAGATACAACAGATATTATTTTCTTAGGTAACCATAAGCAATTCTCAGATTTCTCTGCACTGACATAAAGGCTAACTTTGGGATTGGTGCCAATACTAATGCATTCAAATTAGAATTTGAGAGCAGAGGAAAAAATTAAAACCGCTTTATCACCTCAGAATTCCAAAGGAACTGGTACATTTAATCAAAAGTCTGGTGATTTTTAATAAGTCTAACAGGCTGGACCCGTACAACATCGCCGAAGGACATCAAGTATGTGATGACCATAAAGAAGGGGAAAAAAAGATTGGATAATCTTCACGTCAATAGTATGCAGAGCTTTAGCACAAATAGTGAAGGCGAGAATGAAGCATGGAGACAAGTGCAATAAAACACTGCATGGATATAGTAAAAGTAGCCTGCATTACGGAAAGTTTTCTCTCCTAAGCAACTGGGCTCAGTGTTTCTGACAGAGGTGCTCAAAAGCCCTTTCTTGGACTATCCTTTTCCATATTTTTTAACAGCAATCTTAAAGGACAAGAAAAATGTTTAAACTGGCTGATGCCACAAAAGACAGTCACAGACAGTACAGTGAATTGTTAGGATGTTGTAGGGGAAAAAAACCCTGTACAATCTCTGAAAGATGAAAAAAAATAGAAAAGGGACAAGATGCCATAGCACCCAGTCAAGTACTCATTATTTCCTTGTAGAGTCACCAGCCATTTCTAACTGAGCTGTCGAGTGCATTGGTTGATCATGTGGTAAACGACACTAGGCAGCTGCAAAAAGGGCTAGTGGAACACTAGAGCATAAACACCGACGTTTCCAAGAGGAACAAGAAGATAATCATAGCATTGTACAAGCCATGAAGAGATCTCAATTTGAATTCTAAATATAGCTACATATGTCACCATCCCCTGTCAAAAAAGAAGATGATGAATTCAAATGATGACTTGTTCCAAGATGTATTAATATCATCAGGCACAAAGGAAAACCTGCCATACTAGACAGAAACAGAACTTTGTTTAGTCTAACAAACTAAATGAGAGATAGGAGAACTCTACAAAAACAGCAGGTGAGAGAATGGGGGACAATGCTCATGAGATGACCGAAATTAAACTGTGGAACAAATGAATATGTGCAGTCAGAGAGAAAATTAAGTGGGAAACCAGATTTCTAACCTTAACTGGTGGAACAGAGACCCTGACACATGGAGCATAAAAAACTTGCTAGCTTTAATATGGCATTGGCTTAGTTTTTAAGAGACATTATTGCCTATAGCTGCCAGTAAGAGCAGGCAACAGAACTCAGTTACTTCATGTGTTCCCACATAATGAAAGGTAACAGCTAAAAGGCCACACACAAAAAAATGCACCAAAGTGAAAAAGTTGAAGGCTTGTCCTTTATGGGAATAACCATCAATGCTCTAAATATCCCAAAAGCTTCTACCAGAGCTTTTCTGTTTGTTTGCTTTTAAAACACTGTTCCCCTATTCTGAAGCACACGTTAAAAGACCATTTGCAGTAGCAAGTGTTTATACTTAGTTGTGAAGTTGTAGGGTGACAGAGGACTCTAATCACTCACAAAACAGAAGCACTCAAATGTCAAAGGGGTCTGAAATTTGAAATGACATTTTACCAATTCATTGTTTTCTAATTTATTTGACTCAAACACTATCTTCCTATAGAAAAGCATTTATTCTTCGAATTCATTTAAAAACAGCTGATGAGAAAAGTCTTAATTTCAGTTTCATTCTCCTAGCTACAAGCTAGGATGCTGCAAATCACTACATTTTAAAAAACAAGGCTAACCATGTTGACCCGAAGTCTTCAACTTTATCTGTACAGACTGTTTTTTACTGTTTAAAAACAGAACATAAAAATGTATATCAATCATTAAAATGCCCCAAAAAGTAAAGACTACGCATGTTCCAGATACTTCTTCTTCAACCTTAAAGAAGGCTTCTGCAATGCAAACTTTGTGTACTAGAAACAAGCACTATAATTAATGCTCCTGCATCATAAGCAGCTTTTTTGTTAGCTGAGTACATAACGTAATATCTGGTCCCTTAAATCATTCATCAGGGAATGACTAATAACTGGACAGAGAAGAACAGGCCAATAACTCTGATCACAGATGACTAAAACTAATGGTCATTAATGGACTGCACCTGTGCTCATCTTTCATTGTACATCTCCTGATCCGCCAAACTTGTGCAGCACTCTATCTTGGGGCTTTCCTAAACTCTTGTAAACTGTGCTGACCCAACTATAACCACAAAGCCAGTAACATGCCTGCTTAACTAATAGCCATGTTTCCTGAAAGAGGCTTGCTGGACACGGGAAGGGATAGAAGAGAGACAAACTAGAAAAAGAGACCATAAGATAAGAGTGAAGAGGGGAAAAAAGCAGAAATGGCTAAGTCAGCTTAATAAGGAAAATCAGATGAAGTACGCTCATCTAGGAGTCTTCCTTTTAACAATATTTTCATTGCGCTTTTGTTCCCAAGATTTAATCCATTTTAAAGAGATAGGGATTTAGTATGTCTTGTATTTAAGCTATCACATGGAACAATTTTGCTTAGTCAGCACATGCTAAATATGCAAGTCTTTCAGAAAAAGTCGTGGTAACAAAGCAGTTAAGAATTATAGATGTGCATGAAGGAATCTGTGCATCCAGGAGAGGACAAGTGGAATTACAGATGTCATTATTTGCTTCACTCCAGTTACTAAATGATAACCAACCCATATTTCAGAGATACTACTTTCTTGTACTCACCACACTTACGTTGTAGAAGAAGCAAGTATGCAAATGGGTTTTATTTCTTAGCTCTTAATAAGCATTCTGTCTGCCCTTCAAAAGCCCTATTCTAAATGGTGAAAAAGATTTAGGTTTCTTCCTGTAACTAATACGTGGCATAAATGGATTAGTAATGTCTACTTCTTCCCCTCCTCCAGTTTGCACTTTGCTTAGAGAAGCAGCAGAAACTGCTCTGCATAAATTTAAAACTAAACGGAGGTACTAGTTTTCAAATTCAACTTACCTGCCAAAGTTGGCTGGCAAAAACTCAAGAAAAGCATCATTCAGGTACAGCTGTGTTAGGTTTAACAGTTGGGAAAAGCCATCTGGAAGCCTACATAGAAATAAAATAAAGTAGTGCCTTTGTTTTAGTCATATTCAGGGCATTAAGGCATATTTTCTTAAACATCAGTACAGTATTGAACTCCTACATGTTAATAACATTAAAATTAAGGTGGTACCAGAATTTCTACTAAATTGCACTAGATACTTGCCCTCTGTAAGAATGGTTTCAAAATTATTTTTAAGAATTAAAGACAATATCTACAGGCAACAAAAACTACACACAACAAATGTAGTCTTCCTACATATTTGTGATCTCCTGACACCCAATATGGATGGGCCATTCACTAGAGACTGCAGGATAAATTAAAACCTATGCAACACCTTTTTCCCCAGAAGACTTATGCTACAGAAAGTTTGTATCTCTGGCAGTGCTATTACAGGCACATTAATTTTGTCACTATAGGAGGTGACAGGGAAATCTATTAATATAGGTTAAGTTTGAAAAACAGTGGTTCAGGCTTTAGAATAAAATTAATTACTGTTATTAAGAAATAAAACTCTGTGCATTTCTCTATGTTCACAGAGAAGTGATGGACTTAGAAAGAAAGCCACATAGTATAATGAAGGATTGCCCACACAGCTGATTAAATTGTGCAAAATATTTAATGACACAACTATACTGTGTCACAGCACAATAAGCTTAATGAAGACATTTCTCAGGTAACTCTGTTCCTTGACTCCGAGGTTTGGCGCATGTCCAGAGCAAGTTTGAGACTCAGCAGCATTTGCACAAAACATAAAACATCAAAAAAATGACAAACTTACTTTGAAATTGGATTTACGCTGGCCTCAACAACTGTCAAGACTTTACAGTTTTTTATATTTTCTGGAAACTCCTGTATGCCTGCAAGATACACAGAGAGGTAGGGAAACAGTCTTAAATTATTAGACTCCACCACAGGCTTAAAATTTATGCACATAAAACCGCCAGCCACAAAAACTTTAATTCATCTAGCAACCAGTGGATTGGTTCTCTGATATTTCATTTTAGGTACATTTTTCATTAAATAAATACTCTTATTTTGTACCAATTCTTTTACTATTCTATTCCTAAAGCATTTCATACTGCAGCTTATCAGGCAGCTCACCAAGCAGCATTATCGAGAGACAGTACACTAACAATTCCCATTGTCACTACAAATTAAAAATAAAGTACTTGTACTCTGTAACGTACTTAAGATCAGGCCCTCAATCCCAACATTATTTACAAAAAAAAAAAAAAAAAAAAAGGCTTCCACACTCATTGTAGAACAAAGTTTCCAACCAGATCTGTTTGTCAAATACATGGCTTATATGACATGTAGGTGAAGTGTCAGGGCTTCAAATTTTAAACTGTGTCTACAACATCTATGTTTCTGAATAGATATCCCAAAATGTGACACATGCTTGTTATCTTTGGATTATTTGTAGAGAAGGACAAAACGCTGTAGACACAGTTATGTCTGAAAATTAAAATGATAAGGAACCTCCCCTTTTTCTAAAGTTATCTCTGGAAACATCAGAGTGAATTTGCAACCCACATATCTGCCAAATTTGTATTTGTCAGAAACTGACATCAGGTATCCATGATGTCAGTAGGAAATCACTACTGAATCATTCTACTCCTCAAGACTTTCACCTCAATCTTTACCACACCACCAAAACAAATAAAACCACGGTTATCACAACTGCAGTTGCTTTTGCAATGTATCACTACATTGTTCTTATAACCCAGGACAAGTGTTTTTATTTTAAATAAACTTGTCCTAAGTGTAACAACTATTCATACTGCAATCCTTCCACTTGGACAAAAAACCCACAATTTGTTCAACAAAATCCATATGCTAGTAACACAAAATTAGATTAAAACAACAAGTTTTTTTAGGTCTCAGTAATCTTAGCTCTTTGTCTTTCAACTAATGGATCTAATTGTGTCTGCTTCTAGAGTGCCTTATCAGGCGTGTGGAGAGGGATAGTCTGAATCCAGGGAACAAGAGGACTAAGAAGGAACTGTACTTGGTGGATGCTCTCTTTTAGGCTAGTCAGAGTGTGGAATTGAACGCTGCTCCAAGCAACATTAACTCTTACAGTCCAGCTGCAGAGAGAAAGACAAGGGCAATGTGTCTTGGTTATGTATCTCCATGGATCTATTCTGAGAATACTGAAGCAGAAAACACATGGCAAAGCATCAACTGCTAGGTAATGTTTTCACTTCCATAAGTAATTACACAACTTCTGATGTTAGCTTAGTTTGGTTTTTTCTGTGTTTTTACAGTAACAAGATTGACCTGGTGTATTAGGCCTTAAGAGACGGCAATACCACCTGACCCAAAAAGTAGTCACAGAACACATCACATTAAGTCAACTGGTGACGCTGAGGGGCAAAATCACCATGCTGACTTTTCCATAAATTCAACTTAAATAGAAACACCACTCCTGTCAAAGTTGACTTTTCAGTCTTTCTTGATAGGAATCTGTTTCTCATACTAAATGTTTGAAACTATTACTTTTGTCTCACACCAGGTGGTGTACTCTGTTAATGGGAAGTGAAAGGCAACAAAAGCACACTAAGCCACACAGGTGTTTAAATACCTCTTAAAATATCATGGATCCTTTGGGAAAAACCTACAATAAGATATAGAAGCATAGGAGACCAGAAGGAAACTGAGCAATCAACAGTAATATAGGCCAAGATTTCTGACACTTCTGGTCTACTACCATGCATGTTCATGTATATGCACACATGCAAATAAATATATAGCTTTATATATATGGCTTCAGCCATGTGAAATTTACTGGGGCTGTGCGTGGACGCAAAGTTGTGTTTCAGACTCACTCTATGCCATTAGCTTTGCTGTTTGAATCACATTGAGAGATTCTCTAAGCTTAGTTTTTCTGAAAGATGGGCACACTACTGGCCTGGGCTTGGTCCTTGGCTGAAAGATTGCCCTGGTCCAACATGTTAAACCTCATGTTTTTAATATTAATATTAGTTTCCACTGCCTGTGTCAAGAATTTATTGAAGCACAGAAGACAAATTTGTGATAACTACCTCGAAAACAAAACAAACAGCACATCTGCTAAGGAGGAGAATGTCACTGTAAACTTACAGCCAAATAAAATATTAGCTATCCAAATAAAGACACAGTAAATCAGCATGCTTTTGTATATAATCGGCGGACTCTACAGTAGCCTCTTCTCTGACTGTGCCTTCAGCAAGAGGCAGCAATCATCTTAACAACAAATTAACAACAAAAATTCAACTGATATGAGAAAGTTAACAATGAAAGACCCCATGAACTTAATTTCGCTTCTTTTTAGAGATAGGATTGTTATGGTACACACCATCTTTACCAAACTCACTCCACACTTCAGTATGAATAAATTGGCAGCCATCATTCAAAAGAGCAGTAAACTGGGAATGACAGCATGAAATATACCTCACGTTTGTAGTACACCTTCAGAAAATGGAAAAAAAAAAATAGGAGACTGCTCCTCTCTACCATGTGATAGGAAGTTGCATTTACTAACCGGCTATCCAACAACCTTCAGACACCCACTTCTCTTCAGCTATATTCCTCCTGCATGCTAGAAACACGCAGGTACTGTCGGATTACTATTCTTTCAGTTCTCCCACCAAGAAAGAAAAATCAAAAAGCAAGTAAGAAGACAGAGACACTGGAAAGAGACATGGGCGAAGGCCAAAGGCCTGTAAAGAGCACTTTGTAAAAGGACCTGTTCCTTCTTTCTCTGCTTTCCAAATATCCTTAGTGCCCCAAATATTTCCAGTTTAAGGACGCACAGGAAATCCCAAGGGTCTCTATGATCACATCTTTCTGTGCTCCTTTTGTAACACTGTGTTAATTAATCCATTTGATAGCCACCTCCACCCTCCATTAAAATCTCATCAAATGAGCACTGCAAATTGAGATCCATGTTCCATTCTAAATCCCATTTTTCTTTTGTGTTTTTTACTGCTTCCTTTATCAAGGATTATAGAAGAGGAAGCCAGTGTAACAGATTACTTGGGGGTTAGCTAGTCTGTGGCAGCCTTCTCTCACTTTCCTTGAGAAGCATCATATGGACAGGTTCTTCATTCTGCTGTTTAGTACTTGATGTGGTAACAACCATCATCCCCAACACATTTCAGTGCTGTAGCTGATTTACAGATCATGCTTATTGTATTAAAAAAAAAACAAAACAAAACAAAAAAAAACAATAAAAACCCCAAACCATCACATTTGTGGACTATGACCATTTGCAGAGTACAACAGAAGAAAATACGATTTTCTGGTAATCTTTAATTCTAACCACCAGATCCAAATTGAATTGAGAGCAAAGATGGTTTTGTAGTGTAGTTTCTCACAGAAGCAAGATTTACATAATAGCTTTTAGTATTTACTTGTCTGTTCCTTCCTTCCACTTCTCCCAAATTTCAGGCACTTTTAAACTCTCTGGTCAGTTTCTACTCAAATCAACACTTAAATTTAAAAAAAAAGCCGGGGGGGGAGGGAGGAGGGAGAGAAGGGAGAGGAACAGGACTGGAAGACTGTTAAGGAAATTTTGTCAGTAATGTAAGGAAGAGGAATCTAAAATTCTTGTCTTGACTAAGCCACAAGGAGAAAGCATTCATCATTCATAACTCTACCTGGCAAAAACTCACCAGCTAACCAACCTAACCTAGAAAGTGGTGTTTAACCAGGATACCAGACCAGCTGCAGCCCATGCCCAAAGGACACACCGAAAAGGTTGTATAGGGATTTCGGGTCAATGGTCACAAATCTGAAGGTAATCAGCCTGCATTCCAGATCACATGTCTGAAATATGGAATTTGCCTGATCTCTTACTCCCCAAAGAGCAATGATTGTTTTGGCACAGCTCAACAGAGCACATGTGTACAAACTTCCCTCTCTGTTTAGACTGGATTAAGGCAATTTGAAGTATTAATGGGGTTCCACTCACCATCTGGAGTTACACTTATTTCCTCCTCTACATAGCAAAACCCCTTCCTATCACCAGGGTCAGCATAAGTTGCAGACCAGGAGAAGGAAATGGGACAATTTTGTCTCCCTATCAGATAAGATTTTTTTACTCAGAAATACTGGCAATTCTGGATTTACAGAAAATTTTGCAAGTCACATCCATGACTGGCAGTATCATCCTTCACTGCAATGGATCCCAGAGCCAATACCCCAGTATGCTACTGTTTCAGCTTTCCTGCAGATGGGGGCTTGCTCTGCTTTTCATACTCTAGTTATGTAGCCACATTTTTCTTCACAATCAAATGCTAAAGCTAGTAGGCATCCAAATCAAGTTCCACCTTTTCTGACACAGAACCATTAAAAAAAAAAAAAAAAAAAAAAGAAAAAGAAAAAGGAGTATTGGTTCAATTCCTTAAAATCATAGAGAAAGAAAATCACTAATAAGTGTGAGAGCCATGGAAGCCATATGGGTGATGTCTCCAAAGGAAAAAGTTTATAGGTACATCTCTCATTTTTTGGGGAATGTGAGAAAAAAATCTCTCCAAACAGCAGGCACACCAAAAAGCCCTCTTGCTGCAAAATAAATGAAACTACCCTCTGCTGTGCACCTGTCCAACTCTGCACCCTTACAAGTATAGAGGACAGAGGCAAACATACAGTTTGCAGGAATATGAAAGCAAGCTTAATTATGTACATTCTTCCCTCAGCTAACCTATTCATCCTCTCAACTTCCAGGCAAATAGCTATTAGGACCTGCCTGAAAGCAGCTCCACCATAACGAGCACCTTTTGTTTGTTTTTCCACTCAGGCCTCTGCTACAACTGTCCTTCCAGCCAATATGGATCAAACACGGCAATCAAAATATTTTCAGAGCTCAAGAATGCCTCGCAGCTCTCACAAAGATTACATAAAATCTCTTTGCAAAAGTTGAAATTTTAAACTGAAAGCTTAAACTAAACTATCAGTCATGGGCTGTATTCTAATATATATTTATATAATTTGCTTTAATTTGGGATTTCTGCGTATGTTCTGAATTAAAAGCAGCATTTTTCAATATTCAAAGCAAGCACTGTTAGAGCCCAATCAATTCACTACATAATGCTGACTCATGCGTCCTTCCTCTTGAAGGTTCATTCCTCCTTCCAAAACTGGTAGAGGATCCCCTGCCACAGTTGGTTTCAGATCAATCAGGATCTCAAGTTTCCACGAGATGCCTGATCAGGCTGTAGGGAAGCAGTAACACTTTGCTGCTCAGAGCTGGAGTTGCAGATCTCCGCAAGGCTGGCCTCCAGGAACTAGTGTACAAGGTGGTACTCAGGATACTAATCACTGCCAAGCAGCTTAGGAGCCTCTGGCTTATTTAGTGAAAACCTATCAAACAAATCAATTATTTCAAGAGAAAGGAGCAACTATGGGAAGTATATTTTCATCCAGTTCTGCCAACAGATACCTCAAAGCTTTTGAAACCTTCTATGTGTTACACCAGTTTGTTCCTCTTGCACTCTCCGTGTGTCAGAACTGTAAAATTCCTTGCAACTTTGTTTTCCTTGTATATGAGCATTACAGAAGCCACGGCTTTCTGTTTCTTACTAAAAGCAAAAATATAAGCTTGGAGACCTACGGAAAAAACCTACCTTTCTCAAGAAGTACAACTCAAAAAATAAATCTGTCATAGACTAAACCTATCATCAGTAAGCTTGTCACAGATTTAATAAAACACCACTTTTAATACGTTTATATAGCCTTCCATTCTTTACTCTCTCTACTTTGTTTATGTAAAAAAGTTCCTTTCCCAGAAAAACTTTTGCTTTAATCAAGGAAATCTCTAATCTAAAAATCTTAACAAAATGTTTACACAATTCTGAAAACAAACTCTACTGGATTTCCTGATTTTCTCTGAAGTGACTTTGCTTGACAAGTATCTAATTATAGTTTAGCAATCAGATTCACCTCTCCATCTTCACTTTACAAAGGTCTTTATTCCAACTCAACATGCTCTGAAAGTTTTGAGGTTTCCCTTCCCATTTATCCTCACTTTAATGGTTCTTGCAGGGCTGTAAGCCACAACTACACTGAGAGCTCCTTTATGAAGTTTTCACAACAAAAAACGGAAGTTGAATCTTTAATTGGAGGAGTGTTTGGAGGTTTTTCATATGGGAAAATAGGCAACATTTGTACAGTCCATGTAATCATTAATGCAAAAATGTCAGTCAAGCTACAAATCCGACAGAAAGAAGTTAAACTGTGTTTTCATCTAAAAAACAGAAAAAAATCCTCCATGAAATACTTCCACTGGGAAGTTTTTAAGCATTTCTAATGAGTGCTAAAGAAAAACGTACTCTTATTGGCTGTGATTATTATTATATAATTAGATCTACAATAAAATACAGTACTGACAATATATTTATTTGCTGCTCATTTTGTTAATGAGGTGGGTACTATACTACATACATATATTATATAGTAATAACACATTTATTCACAATTAAGACAGAAGGCTCTTTTGCAGAATAAGTGTCCACATGTGGAAAAATCATCAGCATTAAGATGCAAACTGCTTTTTTATAGCTTTGAACCCATTACAAGTCTGAGTCAAGTTTCGTATTTCTAAAAACTTTGTTTTGAGGCCACTTGTGAAATTCAAAATTCTAAGCTTTTAATCTGAAATCAAAAAAATCATGCCAATTCTATGAGGCTCGGACAGTAACGAATCCTGTTTTATACTGTATGTTAGCCTCCTGATCTGTTTAAATGGATAATGTCTCCTCATCACTTTCTCCAACAATAACCTGCGCTGCTAAATTATCAGAGCTGATGCAGGCAGAGAAAACAAGACAACAGTTTAGTGCGGTTTTTTGTGGTTTTTTGGTTTTTTTTAATTTCTTTTATACACATGTACTGGCAGTTAGGAAACTTCAGCAAGCCCACAAGAGTCTTCCAAGCATTCATCCTCAAACCATTCGGAAGAAGTTCAATTTTTAGAGTAAGGTATCTCTAGGCCTGCTCTAGCCTTTTTTTACAATGTAAAGGAGGAATGTGAGTAGCAAGACAGGTTCTTAAATACTTTTTCTCTGGAAAAAAAGGATAGCCAATAACGCTGCTTCTTGAAGCACTGACACACTGATTTACATAAACTTAAACATGCCAAGGCAGCATAAAACTGCAAAATGTGAAATACTAGGAAGGTTGCATGCAGCAGTTTTGCTCATAATGCTGTCTTGGAATATTACCAAGGTTCAGGTGGTTTTCAGCTATGACAACACTCCAGCCATGGATTAGACAAGTCCACAAAGTAACCTGAAACTAAAGTGTAACAAACACATAAAAAGCTGCTTTGCTTTTTTGCCCCCCATCCACTACCACCCTGGGCAGCAAGTTCAGCTTTGTCACTTTTGATTGACAGGTGATGACTGTCACTCAAAGCACATCCCTTTACAAAAATAAAGGTACATTCTGCCTTTACATGCAAACCCGTATCTAAAAAACACATAATTACTTCTACAATGCCTCTTCTCTGTTATAAAAATTTGAGTCCAGGAAGAGATTTGTATTAAACTTATTTCAGAATTTCAGATATGTACACTCAAATTCTACATTCAAGACCTTAACTGCATTGAAATTCTATTGTCTTCACAATCCTCTCTTACACACAGAGATCATTTTATTCTGCAAAGACAGATCCCACTCCCAACTTGGTAATAAGCCAGACAATAAATTCAAGAAAAAACACTATAAACACTTGAATAAGTAACTTCAAATAGAATAGCTGCCTATACTTAGGATAAATTTATGACCTCTATATGATGATAGATTATAGTAAACCTACAGACTTAGGAGTCAGCAGCAGATCAATTAACTTTTCTTTTATTTCACTACCAGGAATGATATCAAACTCCTGCTCGTATCTGC
>NW_010139341.1:943-1648 GCF_000699245.1 Pterocles gutturalis | reverse complement strand
TCCCTCGGACCCAGAGCGGGATTTTACCCCCCAACTTCACCACGGGGACCGATCCAGCTTCCCACTTATTGTGGGAAATTATTATTTTTTTTTTTAAACTCATTTTTAAGGACAATGACCCCCACCCCCCCCAGGAAGCAGTTTCCAGCCCTGGGATGTTCCAAGCCCCCATCCCGCGGTTTTTCTCCCCGCAGTCGGGCTGGGATTGCCAGAGGAACCTGCGAGATTCCGGCTCCGTCTCGGCAAAACCATCGCGTGCCGCAGCCTGAACACAACCTGGGAGGCGGCCGGGGGTGATCCTCCCAGGAAAAAAATCCATCCAACACGATGGCAAAGCATCAAAGGGACCCAAACCCTCCACCCAGCATCCCAAAATTTCCTCACCCTGGTTTGCTGAGAAACCCAGGTGCTCAGGGAAATATTTTTTTTTTTTTGGTTTTTTTTGTTTTCCCCACAAGCTGGGAAGGAAACCGAGACCCATGGTGGCGAGAAAAACCTTGTGAAATTCAAAAAAACTGTTGCAAGGGCAAAAAAACAGCAGGGTTTGGAGCTGATCCCCCAAAAAACAGGATGCTGAAGGGACCAGGGACACTGCGGCGGGATGCAGATGCTCAGGAGGGATGGGGATGCTTGGGGAGGGGACCAGGGATGCTGTGGTGGGATGAGGATGCTCGGGGAGGGGGACCAGGGATGCTGCGGTGGGAT
>NW_010139341.1:345-724 GCF_000699245.1 Pterocles gutturalis | reverse complement strand
GGAGGGGACCAGGGATGCTCAGGGAGGGGACCAGGGATGCTGCGGTGGGATGGGGATGCAAAAGGTCATCAGGACGTGGCACAGCGAAAATTAATTCCGTCCGACGCCGGGTGTTGCCCCATCGAGGGCCAGCCCATGCCGCCGATCCCCACGTTTATTTTAAGAGCCCCGCAAGTCACTTGAAAGGAATCTTAATTGCCTCTTGAGTTTCCTTCGCCCGTGGTATCCCAGGCGTGCAATAACCCGGCCGAAGATTCATGATAAGGAAAGAAAAAAAATAAAAGAAATAAAACCCGACCTCGCTGGCATGTGAGCCTTAACGAAACGTCCCCCGTGACCAGGGCGCAGTTTTCGAGGCAGCAACGGGAAATACGCTCAG
>NW_010139341.1:0-293 GCF_000699245.1 Pterocles gutturalis | reverse complement strand
GACCAAAACCCCGACTCAAGCCGGCACTGCCGCCATCCCCTCCTCTCCCCCTTATTTCTTTTTATTCATTCAGCACGAAAAAAACACAGGGATTGGACACAAATCTCTTCTTATGGCCCCAAAATGCTGGCAGAATACCGAGCATCCCACGCCTCCGGGGTCACCCACATCCTCAGTGTGTGACGATATGTTATTATAGTTTATACATTATTATTATTTAGATTATATGGGTTTAATTACTCTTTTCCTATTTAAAATAATAAATATTTTTTTTTGCTATAACTCAGGAGATC